>NC_051389.1:48567447-48569947 GCF_015228065.2 Penaeus monodon
AATCAAATAAGTCGAGATATAAAGGGGATAAAATCATGTCACATTCTGAGAAAAAGTTTAGTTCATACTATTTGATATGGTGAACATGTTACGCGTTTTTGCGTTTTTTCTTTTCGCACTTTCGTTCCTCTGTTTCTGTGTCGTAAAAAAAATGTTATGATGCACAATGCTGCTTTCATATGTGTGGTTCACCGGTAAAATGATTATCTGTGTTTGTTTGTTTGTTTTGTTTTTGAGTGAGGTGAGGGGGTGTGGGAGCAATAAAAGAAAGGCATATTCCTGGTTAATCACTGAGGCATTATTCACTTATCTCATCCAAAGTGCACACCGAGCTAACTGAGTTTTGTCATTAGTATGTCAGTTAAAGTCTCTTTCTCACTTGTTGGTATGCAGAACATTTTCATTATATTTGAAAGACCTTAAACAAATATATATATATATATATATATATATATATATATATATATATATATATATATATATATATTTTTTTTTTTTTTTTTTTTTTTTTTTTTTTTTTTTTTTACATAAAGCGGTACCTACTTATTACTGTATAACTGTAATTGCTAGAAAGGTGAATGGCATTTATTTATATTATCGACTTTACCCATGTGAAAACAATGGAAGATTTTTCATTATATAAATGTGTAATATTCTATTTATTGTCGCAATAACCATGAGCTCAACATTTTCAATTTCTACTGCGGAGGTCAGAAAGCCCTTGATATAATACTCAATAAAAGGTATTATGTTAACTTGATATTTGGTATAAATAAATTCCAGGTTTACTGCCCACGGTGTTTTTTCTTTGGGACCTTTGTAAGTGTAAAAAGAAAAGAAAAAGTTTGTATAGCTTTCTGATATTATTTGTTAAGTCAGCACGTCTTTTGTTACAGGTTCTTTATTAGTATGTTATTTCATTTTGTCAGTGTAATAAAGATGTAGAGACAAAATATTTCCTACAATTTCGAGAATGAGAAATGCCGAAAACAAGCCTCTGTTCCTGTTAGCAGAATCATACGACCATTTCATAAAACGATTTTATGCAAATGCAATCCATTATAGATATTAATTATATGACGTTTTGCCATAGCATTGACAATCACCATATTACTACTAACCGAATGATGCACGTGTTGTAAATCCGCTATGGCCATATTTACCGTCAAACTATAGGTTCTCCTTGGGTACCGTGTAAGATTGTCAGGAAATACCTAGAAAAAAAAGTAAATTTCTCTAAATCCAGTTGGAATTCTCTTAATAGGCATTGTTGGGTATATCACTATTGGCTAGATTAGATACATATATTTTCCCTTTTTTTCCTTTTTTTAGTTCTGAAGATATAGAAGGGGTAGGGGGGGTAGGGAAGTAAGGACTGTCTGCTAGAGGGGGCGTGTTAATACACATTTTAAGATCCATGACTATTGACCAGTGTTTGTATAGACAGACCTTTCAAAGCGTAGGGTACGTGGGAAAATTAAATTAGAGAAAAGGGGTGTTTGGAAGTAAAATCGTGGGAACAGTTATAATAGACGCCCATCCACCACTAAATAAAATTAAGTCTGACTACTAAAAAAAAAAAAAATGATCGACGAGGTAAATTATAGCAACAGTAATGAGGATAATGATAACTGTATTGTTGAAAATTATGGGGCAATGATAATTGTGGCAAGAGGAATGATGAGAAAAGTGATTTTGATGATGATAAAAGAATGATGAGAATTTGAAGGTAAAATATCTCTAACAAAAATGATGCTGATGATGACGATAATGATGTGAATGATAATGAAAAAAATTGAATGAGAATGTAAAGATAATGATAATTAAGAAAAATAGAATGAAGATAGAATGGTTATAATAGATAAAGAAAAATAAAAAGGAAATAAAATGATTATAACAATCATGAACAATAAAATGGAAATATAAAGATGATAATAATTATGAAACAGTTGGTGATAATAACAGTAATAATTGCAAATAGAACAAGACTTTAGAATGCATACAAAGAAATATTGAAAACACAAAGGAGGCTTTATACCAGCTTCACGGGTCTCATTTGCACTATGCACTGAGCTTCATTCCCCCTGTAAAAGATAGATAGATAATAGATAGATAAATAGATAGATAAACAGATAGATCCCTTCACGGATCTCATATTTACTCTGCGTTGAGCTTCACTTCCCTATAAAAGACAGACAGACAGACAGATAGATAGACAGATTAGATAAATAGATCGATCTCATCGCGGGTCTCTTATTACCTTACACTAAGCTTCATTTCCGACACACACACACACACACACACACACACACATATATATATATATATATATATATATATATATATATATATATATATAATATATATATATATATATATATATATATATATATATATATATATATATATATATATACACATATATATCCATCTCTCTCTCTCTCTCTCTGAGGTCGACTTTGTAGAAATTGTTGTCTATAAAGCAACGTTCTGTCACTTC
>NC_051389.1:48574947-48579947 GCF_015228065.2 Penaeus monodon
TCTGTAACTCAGTCTTGATTGGGACAAGCGTTGATAAATATCAAGGTTAGGTAAGTTAAAACGTTGGATCTGAGCAGCACTTGTTTACTATGTTTACCGTTTCTGGTGCGATAAACAGAAGGTGAAAGTAGAAAATGCAGAACTATAAAGAATTTCTGGTACGCTTTTAAAATCATAAACGGAAGATCACATGAAAGAGCATAAATTACTTAATTATTCACAAATTAGATCAACACTTACCCAGTTCCAGCTTCCTACAGAGTAATCAGCAAGGCATTGTTTACATTTTACTAACGTTTATGTTCTGCTGCTTTCGTTTACTTCCGGAAATAAATGTTACATTTTCTGTCAATGTTATAAACGTGATGAATAGTGTACATTTGCACCACGACTTCAACATCACAAATTGAAGAAATATTATGAATTGCAAACAGTTTAAGAAAAGAGGAAAAAAAATGAAACGAAACAAAAACAAACAAACAAAAGAAAGGACAACTATCTCATTTTCGAAAGAAGGATTCCACGCCCATCTTCTTCTGAGACTTAATAGAACTTCCCTGCTTGTCGGGAGCTTACGATGCAGTTTCTATTGCTTACTTTCCGTTTACTTTGGTGTATCTAGTAATCGATCGAACATTTAGTTTTCTCGGAAAGAAACAACTTCTTAAAAGCTTTTAACGGAGATCTTAGATGTAGCAACAGATGCCTCTTGAAAGATGTAACCTCTTATTGTATATGATTATAGTTCTCAAATAGCAAAGTTGTTTCGTAGATTAACTTAATTTCCTTTCCTCAGTGTGTTTCAAAAGTTCAAAGAGTCTAAACTCCCCACGCCTTCAAGCAATACAGTAAATCTTAAGAAGTAAAATATAAAATGTTTTGTCTTCTTAGTACTGATTATTATTATTATTTTTTTTTTTGTATTCGTTCGTTGTATCTTTAGACTCTCTAGAACTAAGTCCTTTTTCACTAAAGCAAGGAGATGTTATTTACTGTAACGCCATCGAATCTTTCTTTGCCGCAATACAAAAACAGTTCTATTCTAACAGGTAAATAATGCAAGAACAGAGACTCGGCCCTCCTTTTACAGGTTTATTTCTAAGGGGAATCGTAAAGGCAGTCATTCCCTCATCATAACAGAAAAGTAAGAGTGCACAAAAGTCCCTCATCGCCTTGCCATTCCGCCTCTAGTCTGGGCTCTTAATCTGTTCCGTTGGCGAATTCACCATAGCCAGATTGCTGAGACGGCGAGAGACTCTTCCAGCCGCTTGCGTAATGAGCCATTAATTATTCATGGCACTAATCTCGTTGACCATAATGAAAAGCAATTCTAGAGACGTTTCGCTCGTTGTTTTACGGCCGTTTGCAACAACAATTCAATTTCTGGCGCTGGATAAAAAAAGGCGGATCGGAGGAGGTTTGCTCTAAAGACTAGATCTGCCTTGGAATGGTACCGTACGAAAGCGTCAGCCGAAGAAGTCTGTCATAAAAGCCCCTTGAACTAAAGTCTTTCCTTTTTGCTTGAGGGAATACGGTGCGATTGGAAGATCAAACTGCAGACGAGGGTACACAAAGGCGAAAATCCTGGACATTAAAGGCCGAGCGCGTGCCGTAATTGCTCTCTTCGTTATGCTCCTTCGATCTATGACATTTCGTGTTTTTTCCCCTTCTCTCTCTCTCTCTCTCTCATTGCGAAATCGAGTGAAAGTTTTGCGACTCCAATATTGAACTTCGTATCAGATTGTCCCTAAAGGTCGCTTGGTTGCCATAATCGTTAACCAAGCTTAACCTTAAAAAGAAGGGAAAAGGAAAAGAGTTTTCATCTTGAAAATGACGAAGACAACCAAAAATAACATTCCTGAATATTTTTTCTCTCTCTCTCCCTTCTCTCTTCTCTTCACCTAGAGCAATATGGACGTCGCAATATCGGAGGTTGATTTAGTGTCATGATATTTGGTGAAATTTCATTCGCGTCGGATAATGTTCCCAAAAGACATCTTGAAGAATGCAAAGACGTTATCCGCGATGGTATAAAAGTCGCGGTCGATTTACATGTGATTGTACGGGGACCGCTTCGGGCATCTGGGTAAAGAGGACGTGGATTAGAGGGGAAAGGAATTATTGGAAGGATTAGTTTGGATTGGTATGGGATTGTATGGAAAGACGCGATATATATACACAGCCACTTGATCACCTATTCAGCCACTGATGCATAGAGAGAAACACAAACATGCACTCGGGCTTGCATACACACACGATCGTATAAACACACATAGTTATGCACAACACTGGGCTGTACACACGCTTAAGGACGCATAAGTGATAATGTCTATCTGTCTGTTATTCTGTGTGTCTATTTTCTCTTGTTCTTCCGTAAACGTGCGCGCGCATACACACACACTTTCTCACTCATTCGATCACTCACTCACTCGCTCAATCAATCAGTCAATCAATCAGACACTCGCTCACTCACTCACACACACACTCACTCACTCACTCACTCACTCACTCACTCACTCACTCACTCACTCACTCACTCACTCACTCACACACACACACACACACACACACACACACACACACACACACACACACACACATGTCACGCATCACGGACGCTGAAAGTGCAATGAATTTTCCAACTACGATTTTATTTGGGGAAATATCCAGTAAATTGATGACATAAGTATGACATTCTATACATCACGTATTGTTTTCAGTAATCCCTCTGAATTGCCCACGAGGAAAAAAATAACAATAATTCATGGGATTCATCAATTGTACTTTTTCCTTCTCCAGAACACCGAGCAGAGACAGTTTTTTTTTTATAGTAATAAGTCGACGTAAAAATAAATCCTATTTTTCCTCCTGTTACAGTGCGTTGTGTTGGCTAACGAAGGATAACTAACTGTTCTATATGCTAACATATGCTGAACGGGATGCGAGCTACAAGTATCATTTTCCGTTTTGTTTGGAGCAATAAAATGTTATATCTATCTACCTGCAGCATATGTCTAGATCTATATCTTTATCTCTCTCTCTCTCTGTATATCCCTCTCTCTCTCTCTCTCTCTCTCTCTCTCTCTCTCTCTCTCTCTCTATATATATATATATATATATATATATATATATATATATATATATAGATAGATAGATATAGATATAGATATATATATATATATATATATATATATATATATACATATATATATATATATATATATATATATATATATATATGTATATATATATATATATATATATATATATATATATATATATATCACACACTCTCACACACACACACACACACACACACACACACACACACACACACACACACACACACACACACACACACACACACACACACACACACACACACACAAACACACACACACACACACGTGTATGTGTGTATGTGCGCATATATGTCAAGCTACCAGACACACAGACCGTTTTGCATGCGGGAGATTAAGTGTTATTTTGTTCATATCTACTGACACTTTATGCGGGGTCCATTCGTAACGGTGTCGTTGTTGTGACGAGAAAATAAACGACCCATGAAACCATTAGCTGTAAATTTACGTATTCCATAATTTTTACCCTTCATTTCCCCCTGCTTGTCTCTGTACTATTATATCTATTTTCATTCATTTGTTCATAAAAAGTGCATTTCAGTTTCCGTTTGAATTTTGGAATTTTTGAATGTTTGATTTTTGTATGTTTGTTTGTTTCTTCTTCAATGTCTTCTTTAAAAGGAAAGAAAAGCAAAAGTTATCATTGTATTCATGTGAGATTCAGAGCAAACATTTTTTTCCCAGGAATTCTTCTCATCTATTCACATTTCACCACGCTGTGATATTGACAAAGCACACAGTAATAAGTTTTCAGGAGAGTCAATTAAGTTTGTCATCTAACTTCGGCTTAAAAAAGAAAGGAAAACGAGAAACAAAGAAAGAAACACATTCAAAAGGGAATTTTGTATCAGCAACATAATCACGTTTAGCATTCACAGTACTATGTTATATATGTACTTCTGGATTCATTATATACCGAAGAATACTGAAACATATGGAATGCTAAAAGTGTTGTTTTTTTTTACATGAAAAAGATGACCAACACTTAGATAGATATATGTAAGCAAACATTTAGAATAATATTATACATACACGAAATACAAAGACAGTGCAGAATCATCTAAAAGTTAGAAATACGTGTTGAGTATTTCATTTATGCAAGGATGTACAATCATACTTCTATCAAGACGAGTAAGTAGGCTATATGAGCGGTTAATGATGATTAGCTATCTTTTACTAACTGTATCTTAAGTAATTATCATCAATAATCGGGCAAACTCTCATTAATCATCAAGAATAATTATTATTTATCCAGTGTTACCGTTTTCATTCAGCCAAAACTTCCGGACGCTGCATCTGTAGGAAATGTAATCGACAAGGTAATAGACATGATATATCTATATGAAGTCATGCACGGAGAGAAAGTTCGGATTCAGTCCAGCCTCAGTATTGGATGTACCTCCTCGTATAACATCCTAATTTCTTCGTATTACATCCACGTACGACTGTCGTTAATAATAGAGGTAATGATGTTTCCTATTAATTACCGTTCTAGTTTTCACTTGGTATTATTAGGCATTGTTAGGTGACATTTGAGATGTAAAATTGTTATTATTTTACAATCTAAAATCGAGCTTAATGATCGACTTGAGTATGTCATTAATACACGTATTTTCGTAGAATCACACTTAACTATGATCCATTTTTCTCTCATCTCTTCCAGGATATGCAATAATATATATTCTAATATTTTTCCATGAACATTCGTGAAGGAGACTAAAAATGAATATTCCGTGATAGCTACATCGCCCTTAATTTAATAAGTACTTCAACGAAAACATAGACGCAAAAAGATGTGACGATATAGCGTTGTACAACTCAAAAGAAAGGAATACATATATTATTTCTCTATCTACTGTT
>NC_051389.1:48587447-48592447 GCF_015228065.2 Penaeus monodon
GCGCAGATTTCGATGTCACTATCAACTTAAGACCATATCTATGTCTCCAATTCGGGAAAATCTTGAATTCTTTTTCTCGAGGATTAAAGGGCATCTCGGGAAGCGATAAGGTCGATAAGACAAGGGAATTAAATAAAGATAAGAGAAAATCGTAGAATGAAAGAAAAAGAACTGAGGTAAAAAGGGGAAAAAGAAAAGAAAATGGAAAAAATCGCAACGTAAAGGCAACAGCAGTGTTAAGTGGTGCAATGAGATACAATGACCTGTGGAATGTTGTTCGTGCTGTGTAGGTGCTGGTCGTGGCAGACGTGGTCGTGCGAGGAGAGGTAGAAGACTAGCTGGCTTTTTTGGGGGGGGAAGGGAAGGAGATAATGGTTTGATTTTTTTTGTGTGTGTGGTAATGGTTGTTGTAGAAATTCTTGGTTCCTTTGCGCTAATCTCTATACCATGATTCGTTTGTTTGCTGTAGGAACAAAGTCGCTCGGGTGTACATAAGGATAAGCTTGAGGACAAACTTACAGATGTTTGTACACGATTTAGACCTATTAGTACTTACAGGTGAGTTGTGCGACATACAGGTACACATATAGAAACGCGCAAACACCCCCTTACATACACCCACATTCATACAAACACACACACACACACACTCGAAGAAACAAACATACATTTATATTAGCACACACCCACACCCGTCATCATACACAAACAAAAATAATCCCATCTTCAAACACAGCCTGACAAACACCCGGAATAAAAACATTCTTCCTTTTTCAGGCCCGGGCTTAAACCCAGCCTCAAGGCCTCATTCCCAGCATAAGCCAACAAAAGATAATAATTACCTGAAATCCAGAGATATCTTCGCACCGCAGTTGTGAGGGGGAGGAGGGTGAGGGGAGAAGGTGGGTGGGGGAGGAGGGGGAGGGGAGAAGGTGGGTGGGGGAGGAGGGGGAGAGGAAGAGAATGAGAAGCTTAAGGCTGACTCAACGAAAGGGAAAAGAGGACATCGTATGTCGCGCTCTTGTGATCACTTTTGTAAACTGTAATTCAAATCTCTTCTTTCTCCAGCTCCTCCTTCCTCTTCTCCCTCCCCCTCTCCTACCCCTCACCTACTCCTTCCCCTCCCCCACGTCCCTCTTCTCCCTCTCCCTCTCTCCCGCCCCTCAGTTTCTCCTTCCGCTCCCTCCACCTCCCTCTCTCCCACCTGCCTCACCTCCCCTTTCATCATCGTCCTATTTCTTCTCATTTCATACTTTCATCCCCCCCTTACAGCCACCCTCCCCCCTTCCCCAGTTCCTCGTTCCCCTCTTCCTCTCCTCCCCCTCCTTCCCCATTCTTCCCTCTCCTCTTCCGTTCCCTTCTCTTTTACCCCATTATCCCCCTCCCCTTCCGCACCCTTTACTTCGCCCTCCCCCACCCTCCCCCTTAGCATGTGGGGTCTTTGCCTGGGTTAATAGGAGATTTAGTTGGCAAATTTCAGCCCGTGGGAGATCCTGCAGATTTTAAATTGGGTTAAGTAAGGCATTAGGCGACGTCACTTTTTTTTCGTTCTTTCTTTTTTTTTTGGGGGGGTGAGATTTTTTTTCGTTCAATTTTTTTTTGGGGGGGGAGATTTTTCCCCCCCCTTTTTTCCTTGGAGGCAGAAAGAGAAACAGTGGTTATTTTTTATGAGAGACAAGGAGAAAGGTAGAGAAGAGAGAAAATGGTAAGACAGAGCCTTGGAGATAGACAAAGGACACAAAAATATTAGAAAAGGAGAGGAACGAGCGAAAATAAAGAGAAAAAGGCAAAGAGCTATTGGAAGACAGAAAATGATAGATAGGAGGGAGTGTGGTGAGGCTGGCGAGGGAGGTGAGTGATGCTAATGACCGAAGGGGAGATGATGATTAGTGATGATAACGAGGTGAAGATAATAATATACATATATTTATATATATAAGTATATATATAACATATATTTATATATATATATATATATATATATATATATATATATATATATATATATATATATGCGTGTGTATGTATACATATGAGTGTATGTCTGTGTATATATATATATATATATATATATATATATATATATATATATATATATATAAAGTGTCTGTATATGTGTATGTATATATATTATATATATGTATACACACACACACACACACACACACACACACACACACACACACACACACACACACACACACACACACACACACACATATATATATATATATATATATATATATATGTATACATATACATACATATATATATATATATATATATATATATATATATATATATATATATATATATATATATATATATATATAATGGGTTTTATAACGAAGGTACACATTCCTACAGAGAGAAACACATTAGAGACTTCAGAATGCCACATTAATAATGATATATATTTATCTCTGTCTTGATTCACTATAGTACGAAACTGCCTTAATACAATTAGTAGAAAAACAACTGAACAACGGTATCGCACATGTAACAAAGCCTGTTATTGGTTAAGAGCTAGTTAATCTTTGCCCTGATTGGTTGATATTTGTTAACAAGTACAAATTTCAACCTCAAGGGGGCTCTAGTGGCCAGGGACAACGACCTCGGTAGGGTTGTATATCTCTTTTATAATGGGATCTCTGGCACATGCAAGCACACATACACTATATATATATATATATATATATACATATATATATATATATATATATATATATATATATATATATATATACATACTGTATACATACTTATATATATGTAAAAATGTACTGTATATATACATATACATACATACAAATATATTATATATATAAAAACATACATATATACATACATACATAAATATATGATCATATGATTATATACACACATATAAGTATACATATACACATATATGTGTATGTATACATATATGTATATATGTATGTATACACATACACTCACATATACACATATATGTATATGTATATATAGATATACATTTATATGTGTATATATATGTGATTGTGATTGATTGTCTATATGTATGAATGAATATATATATATATATATATATATATATATATATATATATATATATATATATGTCTATTCGTATGAATGAATATGTGTGTGTGTGTGTGTGTGTGTGTGTGTGTGTGTGTGTGTGTGTGTATGTGTATGTGTATGTGTGTGTGTGTGTGTGTGTGTGTGTGTGTGTGTGTGTGTGTGTATGTGTATGTGTATGTGTGTGTGTGTGTGTGTGTGTGTGTGTGTGTGTGTGTGTGTTGTGTATGTGTGTGTGTGTGTGTGTGTGTGTGTGTGTGTGTGCGCGCGCGTCTAGAGTTTCTACAATCGCTACCACTTGAAACTGAGCCATTTATATGTCAATTTCCATCTTCATCCAGTCCCTTGTTCTCGAGGAAGTGCGAATATTAACACACATGCACACACAGATTTGCCGATTTGTGTTTAGATATGTATGTGTGTGTGCGTATATGTGTATTTGTAAATCTCTGTGGATGTATGTCTTCCATAAATGTATATCATGAAAGCTCTGTAAACCTGCATATATACATATATATATATATATATATATATATATATATATATATATATATATATATATATATTACATATTCGTATTCGTATGATTTACTTGCTTTGTACTGCAAGGCCGCACTTCTTTGTGTGAATAATTAAATCCTACTGTTACATTCTCGTCTCTATATGAAAATGGAATTACATATATCCAAAGAGATGCTGGGAGGCTGTCCTTGTCGGTAAGGTCGTAAATGGGTATCACATTCAACAGGTAAAGCGACCTAACGTATTCTAACAGTCGCCTGTCGTGCCGGGGCTCATGGCGTCAGGATAGTCAACAAACATTTGTCTGTTTCCGAAGCACTTGCCTCGAGCGCTGTATTAGTCGAGATTAATCTGACGAGAGTGTCACACTTCTGATCGCTCAGCGTTCATACTGACATACTGTTCGTAGCTTTTCCTCTGTATCTCTATTTACTTTTACCTTTCCTCCTTTGATTCGTTTATTTTTTTTTTTATTGTGTTTTCTTTTATTTCTTCTTCCTTTTCATTGTTTTCTTGTTATTTTTCTCTTTCTATTTTTTCCTTTCTAATTATTTCTCTTTTCTTTCTTTTTCTCACGCCTTTGTTCTTATTCATTCTCTGTCTGCTTATCACTAAGTGTGCTTTAACATCTTGTCACAGCCTCTAATCATACATACAACTCGTCAGGTTCCTCGCCATCCTGCTTCGCTTCCTCTTTTCTCTGTTTATTTAATTCTACAACCTCTGTCTTTCACTTTCTCTTTCTTATTGCTCTTCTTTATTTTTACTTCTTTCTTTATATCTCACACATATACAAAGTATTGATTAGACTCATAACTTCATACCTGCACATTCTGTTGCCCCATTGATATCTCTCTCTATTCTCTCTCTCTCTCTCTCTCTCTCTCTCTCCCTCTCCCCCACTCTCTCTCTCTCTCTCTCTCTCTCTCTCTCTCTCTCCCTCTCCTACCAACGCAATCTCTTATCATAAATAATGTCCGAAGGCAAACACAAAGTTAAGGAGCACCTTCCCAAAATAATTTAAGACAGAGCTAAGACACTAAACTTCTCTTCCCTCACGTATAATAGATAAAACAACAGAGTAATCCACTGTCAAGATTCTTCATCATCCCCCTCCCCCCTCTCAATCCGCCTTCCCTTTCCATTTCCTCGTCCTTTCTTGTATTTGTGGATGCAGTGATGGCGGACAGAGTGATAATAATTGAGATTTCATTCTTATAATGCTGATATTTATATATGATAAATGCGCGCGCCCGTGTGTGTGTGAACATTTTACTTTTATCTGGACGACATATTTCTAGTACTATATTTTAAAATTACTCTTACACGAAATCACCCGAAGCCATTTTTTTGATGAAAGACATACATTTCACGAGGATAAATGATAAAACATACCAGACACCGATTACTAACACATT
>NC_051389.1:48607447-48609947 GCF_015228065.2 Penaeus monodon
CAAAGCGAGGCTGCCGAGAGAACGGGCGGAAGAACGAAATTTCCGCCGTGATAAAACGCCGACTATTAAAAACGAATAAAGGCATTTCCCGCACTAACAAAGGGGTCGTTTCGAAGCCTCGCTCGGGCGGTTCGGAAGTCATGCCCAAGACGAAACTCGCGAGACTCTTTGAACCCCGGCGAAAAGGGTGAAGCGAACCGAGGAAGGTCGATGAGTTACTCGGAACGGTTTCTTACGGGTCCCCCAGACGGAAACGTTTTCTAGGAGGTGTTTGGTTTCGTTTGGCGGTTTTGGATGCTGAGGTCACCGGACTTTGAGAGCTGCGTGTGTGTGGTTTCCGCTGCGGTTCTTCGTTACCGTCGCGAAGTCTCTCTCTGAGTGCTTGGACGAGGGTGAGAGTGAATGAATGAATGGATGTTTGTGAGTGTGCGTGCGGGTGAGTGAGTGAGTGAGTGTGTGTGTGTGTGTGTGTGTGTGTACGTGCGTGCGTGCGTCCGTGCGTGCGTGCGTGCGTGTGTGTGTGCGTGCATTGTATCTCTATGTATACGTACGTGCATGCGTGTGTATGTGTATATACATATGTGGATGTGTGGATGTAGATGTGAACGTGTACAGGCGTGCACGTGTTCGCTGGTGGGTATATACTAGTAATACAACACAGCCACAGTTGGAAGCGGACAAAAATACAAAAATCCAGAGGATTTTTGTTTTCAGATTTTCTTACTGTGACCGTTTTATTTTCCCCCAAACGTTACTGGGTTTGCCTGCACTTTCACCTGGTAAAGCTCTAGGCGTGTTTCGGAAAATATGTCGCTTACATAGTCGTCTAGTTAATTCAATTCAAATATGATGTTACGTACACTTATAGTACATCCTGACAAAGGAAAATCTTTTCTTAATTCTTTTCCTGGTGTTTATGCGCTTTACAGATGCAGTTCAGTATTGTGTGAAGAAAGAAAAACGGAACGGAAAAAAGTGTTGATGGCGTCATAGAGCCTCTAAAGTAAAAAAAAACAAACAAAATAGCACGTGACGGGATTATTGTTTAGAAAGCACATTCATTACTACAATTCTGTTTATTTATTATTTCCTTAGTATTAAAGGTACCAAATCGGGATTAAAGCGTAACTTCTAAACGGTCTTGTTGTCACACGTGTCAAATAATATTTTTGGGGAGGTCGGAGTTGAAATGATATTTCAATATATATGCTCTGACTCCGTGCCCTGACTTTGACGATAATAAATGTGACTAGAGAATTATCATAGTTGAAAAAAAAAACGAACAATGTTATTGGTAACGTACTATCAATTATTTTAGTCGCTATATTATCATTATCATTATTACCACTATCATTATCATTATCATTGTTATTACCACTACGATAACAATAAAAATAAACGACAGCAACAGCAACAACAACAACAACAACAACAACAACAACAACAACAACAACAACTACTACTACTACTACTACTACTACTACTACTACTACTACTTCTACTGCTACTACAACTTTTACTCGGATTACCCATAGCTGGGTAATTGCTGATATTATCATTAGTAGTAGTATTAACAGTATTACAATCATTATTTTTCTTATTGCTGTAATTGTTAATATTATTATTATCATTGTTGTTATTATTATTATTTTTTTTATTATTATGATTATTATTACTGTTATTATTATTATTATTATTATTATTATTATTATTATTATTATCATTATCATTATCATTATCATTATCATTATCATTATCATTATCATTATTATTATTACTAACAATATTATTATTATTATTATTATTATTATTATTATTATTATTATTATTATTATTATTATTATTGTTATTATTATTACTATGAAGATGATTATTATTATTATTATTATTATTATTGTTATTATTATTATTATTATTATTATTATCATTATTATTATCATTATTATTATCATTATTATTATCATTAATATTATCATTATCTCTATTGATATTATTATCATTATCATATTATTATTATTATTGTTGTTATTATTGTTGTTGTTGTTGTTGTTGTTGTTGTTGTTGCTGTTTTGTTGCTGTTCTTGTTATTTTTGCTGTTATTATTATCATTAATATTATTATTATCATTATTAAAACTATTATTATTATCATCATTATTATTATCATTATTATTATCATTATTATTATTATTATTATTATTATTATTATTATTATCATTATTATTATTATTATCATTATTACTATTATTATTATTATTATTTTTATCATTATTATTATTGTTATTATTATTATCATTATCTTATCATCATCATTATTACTGTTATTGTTATTAATTGTGATCATTATCTTTGTTATAATTATCATAAGTAGTATTTACATTACGTTATTGTTGTTGTTGTTGTTGTTGTTATTTTCATGATTTTATTATTATTATTATTATTATTGCTATTGTTATCATCATCATTATTATTATTATTATTATTATTACTATTACTATTAT
>NC_051389.1:48634947-48642447 GCF_015228065.2 Penaeus monodon
ATTTGTATATGCAAAAGTACACAATGCCATCTGAATCATCAATTTTGTAAAATTGCGGCAAAGATGCTTTTCCAAAATTTCTGTCTCAGTCCGGACCGTCTGAGCGACGGACCAGCAATAGGATATTATGTCTGAGAAGGACCCTTTCGCTGGACACGCTCGCCAGGACCCGTGGGCGGCCATCTTCCCAAATCCCTCGGCTTTTGTGTTTGAAAACATCCTGGGAGTCATCGCCATTTTTATGTCCGCTCATTCGGATTCTTTCGACTTTCTTCGGGTTGCTATTCGGGTCTGGGGTCGGGCTGGGCTTAGGGGTATTATGGCGAGTGATATTGTTAGTGTTATTGTTATTAATGTTGCTTTTGTTGTTGTTATCATTGTCGTTACTATTGTTATTATGGTTATTATTGTTTTAATTGTTATTATTGTTATCATGGTTATTATTGTTTTAATTGTTATTATTGTTTTTATTATTATTATTATTATTATCATTATTATTATTATTATTATTATTATTATTGTTGTTGTTTATGTTGTTGTTGTTGTTGTTGTTGTTGTTGTTATTATTATTATATTCGGTATTATTATTATTATTATTATTATTATTATTATTATTATTATTATTATTATTATTAAATTTGTTATTATTTCTATTATTGTTATAATAATCATTATTGTTTTAGTAATGTTACAATCTTTATTGTTAATTACTATTATCACAATCTTTTTATTTTTATCATTATGGTGTTGTTTTCTTGTTATTAACATTATCATTAGCATTATAATTAACATCGTTATTATCATCGTAATTATCCTTATTGTTGTTATTATAATACTTATTGTCATTTTAGTTATCAATGTTATCATTTACGTGATTTTTGTTCATAGATGCTTCATTCTACAACATCTTTTGTGCTTCATCAATCTGATTTGAATACAACACACCAAATCCAGCAAAAAAAAATAAAATCGCCTTATGAAAAAAAGGTGAAAAATATGATCCATGTTCTTTACATTTACTTAGCATCTAATGGGACGACTTTCCAGAAACCTGAAATTATTCGTGTTGACTTTGTCTGTTCCTGAAACAAGCACACTCCTTGCCATTTCTTGGAAACGACTGCCAGCTGCCTTCCTCTGACAAACGGCACACTCTTTGACATACTATCCAACAGACATTAGTCCCCGAAAGCCTTTGTTCAGTTTTTTTTTTCAATTACAATTCGTACTCTAGGATGGATGGGAGGGAATATGACGAAGAAACAAAAAACAAAAAAAATTAAAATCTTGAAGTGTAATTTTGATAAGAAAGAAGGAAGATGGGATAGATAGGAAGGAAGAAAAAATATATTAAAGTAATATTAATCACAAGGTGATATTCTTTCGTACAATCTGCTGGACCAAATTCACATTAATCAAATTCACAAAGATCAAATCTTGAACTATGACTACGAGTATTTTTCATCCACTTTCCGTGAACACAATATTTATCTCTTTACCGCAACAGAAACATGTAGTAAAATGAAAAATCGAGACCGCCTTCGTGCAACGCAATGAATATCGAAATATCTCGAAATGTCTTCAGTTATGCTCCGTGAAAATTGTCTTGGAGTAGGAAATATATACAAGTGTAATTCGTAAGCATAGTCACGCCCACCTCAACGACCGTTTAAGTCGGTGTAAGTTATCCGAGCTAGTTTTAGTTACTATTACTGCTGTTACTACTACTATTACTTTTACTACTACTACTACTACTACTACTACTACTACTACTACTACTACTCTACTTCTACTGCTACTACTACTACTACTACTACTACTACTATCACGACTTCTACTACTTCTACTGCTACTACCACGTCTACTATTTCTACTACTACTACTACTTCTGTTATCTCTTCTGCTACGACTACTTCTATTATCTCTACTACTACTGCTGCTACTACAACTACCGTCCTACTGCTGCCTTTATCATCTTTGCTGATATGGATTATCATCACCTAATGTTATTTATTACTGCGCCTGTTTAATAACAATCGTGGGAGACTTTTCTCTTGAGTTTTCTCTTGTAACATTTCTTTCTTTCCCACTTTCTTCTGTCTTTCATGTACCTCAGATATTACACAGCCGAAGAACCAATAACAAACAACCGGAAGCAGTTAGATACCAGCGACCCCCAATAACCAAAAGTAGTTATTATCCTCATTATCTGATGCATACATATGATATTTAGAGAAAGAATGCAGAAGAAAAAAGGAAACAGTAGTCATCATGATAACCAACGTCACATAATAATTACATTTTGCCTACTTACAAAGAAGTATCTCATCTCCTTCGGTTATTCTTTTCAGTAAACATGACCCGTTATCGTGTTCTAATCCCTGACATGACAAGCTGTAGGATGGAACGTGAGGCTACAATGTAATTTGCAGTAAATATCAACGCCAGAAACGAGTTCTCCGTGTGTTTGGTGCGTGCGATCTGAATTATCATAATCCTCAAAATAAAAGTTCGAATCTGTTTGTGTAAGATGATGTTTGTATATACATGTAAGCTCGTTTGTAGTTTTGTTCGCTTTCCCTAAAAAAAAAAAAAAAAAAAAAAAAGTTAGTAGGGAATTAGGTTGGTACTGAGTTTCCTTTTTCTATTTATGACATTTTCAAGTTTGTCTGAGAATAAGAATTTATGTATGCATATCCATCCACCCACCCTAACACACACATGCAAATTTACCTATTTATCTATTTGTCTGTCCGTCTGTCTGTCTCTGTCTTTGACTCTGTCTTTGTGTCTGTTTGTCTCTGTCTTTGTGTCTGTTTTTCTCTGTCCTTGACTCTGTCTTTGTGTCTGTTCATCTGTCTGTCTGTCTTTGACTTTGTCTTTGTGTCTGTTTGTCTCTGTCTTTGTGTCTGTCTGTCTCTGTCTTTGATTCTGTCTTTGTGTCCGTCCGTCTGTCTGTCTCTGTCTTTGACTCTGTCTTTGTGTCTGTCCATCTGTCTGTCTCTGTCATTGACTCTGTTTTTGTGTCTGTCCGTCTGTCTGTCTGTCTTTGACTTTGTCTTTGTGTCTGTCCGTCTGTCTCTTTCTCTTTTTCTCCCTCCCTCCCTCCCTCCTTCCCTCCTCTCTCGCCATACACAAACAATTGTCAGGTATAGAACGACATCGGTATTGTCCAGCAGGTGTGTGAATGAATGGAGTTTTCAGTCAGTATGACAGTTCAATTAATTGTGCGGCTTGTGTATCTATGATGATTACACTATTTTTTATTCACATAGCCACATTCATTACAGGTGATGAGTTAGAATCGAGCTAAACATATCTATGACCTTACCAGATATCTTATCCTATGATAATTAACCCTTCATATGCTGCTTGCTGATGGATGCTACTCATGTAAACAAAGAGAAAGGGGTAGGCCAGGGTAACTTAAGGCGGGTGAAATATGGTGAAGGAAGAAAGGGAGGAAGAAGGAGAGGGGGGAAGGGACAGGGAGAAGGTGGAAGGAAAGAGGATGCTTAACGAACAGGAGGGAGTGGGAGTAAGAAACGAAATATTACGAAAATTATAATAAATAATTAACCGGCTTATACCAAGGATAATTTGTCGAAGTATATACCGACAGACACAATAAAAGAAAGTACCAATTTGTTCGCCAAGCATAGGTATTTCTGTAGACGAATGACAAGACATGGTAATACAACACAAGTTATCTTCCTCATTCACATTGCCCAGTTTAACCTAGTGTGTTCCATCGTTGCATCGTCGATTTAGAATTTGACGAAGAAAAGAACCTAGACGATCTATTACAGAGAAACAGGAAGTTAAAAAAAATCTCAGACTCCAAACCTATTAGCTATACATGATATATATACACAAAGGATATACAACACTGAAATAAACATGTTTCTATTACGACAAATGAATTCCGAGTTGCAATACCCGGATGTAGAGACAATCAGATCCGCATCAGGTAGTAATGCGAAAAGACAAGAAGGAGAAGGAGATGATGATGATGATGATGATGATGATGATGATGATGATGATGATGATGATGATGATTGATGATGATAATAATAATAAAGATAATGATGAAGATGACGATAATCTTAATCCTTTCACTGATACGCTCTGAAATCCTAGGCATCCCCTGTGTGATACAAAATTTCTGCATTTTCTAAATAACATTTATAGCAGTTTTGAAGTCTCTCTTATAGCAAACGTGCCTACAATTACTTGAGAGCAAGACAGTAAATGTATTTCACAGTATTGCTTATGAAATATGCGTTTGTATTTGAAGTTAGTCGTAAGTCTGGCAGTTGTGTTTATTTTAGTTCCGGCACCAATAATTTCCCTGATAAACAAGAGCAGGTATCATCCCCTGATAAGCATCTGCCAGCTTCTGTTGTCATATCATAAACTTGTAATTTGCCTTTAAAGTTATATATATTATATTATACATATACATGTATATACGTATACATATATATACATACATACATACATACATACATACATATATATATATATATATATATATATATATATATATATATATATATATATATATTATGTGAATATAAATATAAACACACACACACACACACACACATATATTTATATACAAATACTCATTTGCCCAAATACTAGTAGGCCAGCTGAGGTCACGATCGGTGTAGCAGCGACCTAAGTAAGGTTAGGTTTGACTGATAGCCCGATATAGTCCATCTTCAGTTGCCAAATCCTAAGAAACGAAGATGCGATTTTTTTCTGATATATTATTAAATATATTGGTGAACATTTTTCAAAAGATTAATGATGATGTTTCCTAGAGCAAGGGCTTTGTCCATGCACAACCATGTTGCAATCCAGTGAATGTTCTAGGTTTTATAAAAGGGATTATGCTGCAGACGTCAAAGGGTGATAATCATAATAATAATAATAACAACAACAACAACAATTCTACTACTACTACTACTACTAATGGTAATGGTAATAATAATAATAATTAAAAAAAATAATGATAATAACAGTAACAGTAATGATAGTGATAATGGTAATAATGATGTTAATAATAATGATGATGATAACGATGATGATGATGATACTGATGATGATGATAATATAATAGTAATAATAATAATGATAATGATAATATAATAATGATAATAATAATAATAATAATAATAATAATAATAATAATAATAATAATAATAATAATAATAATAATTATAATTATAATAATGTTAACAACAACAAAAAAAGTAAAAACAAAAAAAGTAAAAATAACTATTCTTATTATTATTTTTATTGTTATTATAATCTCTATTACTATTATTATTATCATAATTATTATCTAATTATTATTATCACTGATAATGATTGTAATAATAACAATAATAATGATTATCATAATAACAAAATTAAAGATACATTTCAGCAGAGAACTATGTGCATCACATATTATCATAAATGTATCAACATGAATTTAAAACGTAAGTATATATGCTTTTTCTGTTCTTTTTACAATCTTTTGACTTCCGACATGTTAATCCTCTTCTGCAAGTTTTACATCAAAGTGCTGAGCCTCTATTACACTAACTAAAGTTATATTTTTTAAAAGAAAACTTTCCCTTTTAATGCAGCCAGGCCATCCTATGGTTCGACTAAATGCTCGTTAGGTTCAAACGAGCTGACAAGCTTCTTTCGGTCTCCGGCGAAAGAGATTTAACTGTTTTGTATAAACGTAACATGTTTCAGAATACTTTCATCCTAGGTTGCTAACACGGATCTGCTTCGACAAATTTGCCACAGTGTTAAATAAGGGTAAACAAAAACCTGGAGCTTGCAACACGGATCTGTTTCGACAAATCTGCCACAGTGTTATATAGGGGTAAACAAAAACCTGAAGCTTGCGTCTGGCCAAGGGTGTGGACCCAGACGCACCATGGGGACGGGGTCCCTAAAACAGGTATATTAAGAGCTGTGGTTAATAGGACTTACGTCTGTCTACCTCGGGTTTTAGAGGAACTTATTCTCTCGGAAACATTAAAATTCCCAATGGAAGTTTTAAGGGAGGGATGACGAGGCCAATGAATTCGTTTAATTCCCTTCTCTTGAAGTCCTAGTTTGGCTTTTAGGTTGTCATGAAACGACTACGTTAAAAAGTGGCGAGGCTAGCCAGCTCCCAAAATGCGACAGAGCTGGTTGATCGCTTTATACAGGAAATAAGTAACTTGGGTAAGAAGATTGCTGCCAGCAAGGTCGTCCGTGAGCCTGGTTCAGTGTATTAAGCAAACCCTTTTGGAAAATATATCATAGCCTTTTCTGTTTTTGTAATTTTCGGCATATATCACGGAAATTAACAGGATATTATAAGCATGATACATAACGAATTATGAATAAAGACTACATATGAAACCATACCGTTTATTGTAAAATAAAATTTCTGCAAAGAATACTGTTTTTGTGGGTTATTATGCATCTATTGATTGGTAATGTAAATTCTGAAAAAAATGTTTTTTTTTTATATGCAAGCTAATACAATGTTTACCCCCCCCCCAAAAAAAAAAAGAAAGAAAGAAAGAAAAAAATTGCACATCCGGGAAATAATAAGATGCTTCAGTTCATAAATATTATCTTAATATTTTCTTTCTTATGTTCGCGCCTCTGATCCTCTAAAAAAGGTATCAGATTTTCCTTCAGATCGCGTTGGAAACTTTATTCGTGCCCCAATTAGTCGTCAGTAGCTTTCAGGTCCCACAGTCTTTCATGGATCACTTGTGTCAGCGATAACTTCCTCCTTAACTTTTGCCACTTCCCCCTACCTGCACACACTCCGGAATAAAAGGAGAAAGATAAAAAAGAAAGAAAGAGAGGCAGAAGAAAAAATGCAAATCAACTTGCTCTTTGATATGCATGATGAATCATTAGCGAATGAAGTGTTCTTCTCCTTCTTGGCTCTTCATTTCTCTGAATTTAGGCAAGAACGCTTAATGTCCCTCCCCATTAAACGCTAAAAATGCTAATGTTAATAACAGCAGTAAAGATCTTTTTTTTTTCTTCTGATCAGTCACAGTAATCGAAAAAAATCAAGTCCTTTAAGCTCATTCTGATACAAAATTATATGAGCAAAAAACACATATAATGAGACAATGCTTTAACATTAACCGCCTTTCGGTTAACTTCTCGAAATCATAAATGAAAACACGTGTTATTTTTCTTACCAAGACGCATTCTTTCCCTTTTAAGCAATAGGCGCCTTTACTATCACTAATAGTAGTCAATAAAACGTGGCTTCTGTGTGTATACGCTGAAAGTATTTCACTGAGACTAGATATGGTAAGATCTTGCATTGCATTCTCTATGGTCAAACAGTCTCCTCTTTCCGCATGATAAAACTTATGAAAAAGATTAAAATGAAATGAGCCAAAAAATAAGAATATAAAGAATAAATAGCATTATTGTTTTATTAAATATCAAATTTCCAGCAAAATGCAGTCC
>NC_051389.1:48684221-48691721 GCF_015228065.2 Penaeus monodon
TCTCCCCTCCCGCCTCCGCCTTGCCCTCGTCTCCCCTCGTCTCCCCTCGCGTCGCCCCAGGCCATCATCTACTCCGCCTGAGCCGAGGGAGCGCCCGTTAGCGTCCCGAGAAGCCCCTCCAGGAAGACCCTTCGTCATGTGCTAAGACCGTGGAGACGTTCTTGAAGGGCGCCTGCGGAATACAGAGAGAGGGAGGGAGGGAGAGTGAGAGAGAGAGAGAGAGAGAGAGAGAGAGAGAGAGTGAGAGAGAGAGAGAGAGAGAGAGAGAGAGAGAGAGAGAGAGAGAGAGAGAGAGAGAGAGAGAGATAGATAGATAGATAGAGAGAGAGAGAAAGAGAGAGATAGAGAGAGAGAGAGAGAGGGAGAGAGAGAGAAACAGAGACACAGACAGACAGATAGAGAAATATGGCAGCCGCGATATATACTATGACAACCGAGGTAAGGATGCGAGATGCCACATTTATAGACAGGTAGATAAATACAAACGTTAAAAAATTCATATGTAGAGCGTGTCTTGGTGATGGGGACAGGGGGGCGGGGTGGAGGTTAGATAGGAGGGGGGGAGGGTGATGCCTATGCTATGCGTCCTCTAAACAGGTTGCTATCACGAATCTTTTCAATATTTATTCTTTTTTCTATTTTCCTTTTCTTTTTCTTCTTCTCTGTATTTGCTAGGTCGTTATTTACCGAAAACTTATCGCTAATCTCCTTAAACAAGCTAGTAAATAAGCCAACAATGTTGCGTATACATTGCATGAGCGAGCATTGCAAAAAAAAAAAGGAAAGAAAAAATCCTCCATTTTCCCTTTGTATTTCGCTGAGTCAGAGATCCTGCATATAAAATCTTTCATATAAGGCTGAAAGAAATAAGAAAAAAAAAAATGCAAGATGAATGACAACAATAATATTGATGACAACAGTAATGATATTGATAATATTGATGATAATAATGGCAGTGGTAATGATAATAATGATAATGGTAATGATAATGACAATAATAACTAAAATAAATGATAATAATAACGACAATAATAAATAAAATTTCTTCCTCTCTCCACCTTTTCTCTCCCTCCGTCTTCTTCCCTCCCTCCCTCATTCTCTTCCCTCCGTCCACCCTCTCTCTTCCTCTCTCCGTCCTCTCTTTCCTTCCCTCTACCCTTTCTCTCCCTCCTCTCTCTCTCTCTCTCTCCTTCCATTGTTCTCTCTTGCTCTCTCCCTTCTCTCTATATCTCCCTCCCTCTACCCTTTCTCCTCCCTCCCTCCTCTCTCTTTCTCTCTCTCCTTCCATCTTTCTCTCCTCCTCTCTCAGTCCTCTCTCTCTCTCTCTCTCTCTCCTCTCTCTCTCTCTCTTCTCTCATCGCAGTTTTCAAAAGTACACTCTCTCCCTCTGAACATTCCCAGCTGGCAACATTTCGAACAAATAAGTCAAGTTTTCTCCCGGATGTTCAACAGGTCGACTCAGCTCGCTACTCGTTCACACCTGTGGGTTTTCTTTTTGTATCTTTTTTCTTCGTTTTTGTTTTCGTTCTGTTCTTGTTCCGGTGTTGTGTTCTTTTTTATCATTCGTTAGGATAGGTGTGTTTATGATTTATGCTTATTGCTATAGGTTTTCTTGTTTTGTTTTGTTTTTTTAAGATTGTAGATTCATTTGTTTTATGTTGATTCACGTGAGAGAGAGAGAGAGAGAGAGAGAGAGAGAGAGAGAGAGAGAGAGAGAGAGAGAGAGAGAGAGAGAGAGAGAGAGAGAGAGAGAGACAATCTAATGAACGTAGACAGTTTTCTACATTTCAAAAAACATTTGCGACATTGCGGATGCTTCCATTTAGGCACTAAAAATGCTTGCTTGGGAATAAGAGAAGGCACAGCGACCATCCATCGCCTCGTAACTACAGCAAAAAGAAAACTTTAATTAAATTCGAGAGCGACTCAGGCAAGAAATGAGTCGAAGCAGACAACATCTGGCCACACATACACACAAGCATAAAAATTTAAGATCACACTCATCCTTACGCCCAGACACACACGAAGGCGAAATCGGAGGTACGTGTTCTCTCTGATACACAGACGCTTGTTTTATATATGATACGCACACACACACACACACACACACACACACACACACACACACACACACGTAAACACACACACACGGAAACAAAGCCTTTCTTTCTCGCCTTCTGTCTCCTTATCTGCCTCTCTCTCTCTCTCTCTCTCTCTCTCTCTCTCTCTCTCACTCTCTCACTCTCTCTCTCTCTCTCTCTCTCTCTCTCTCTCTTTCTCTCTCTCTCTGTCTACTTCTACCGTTCCCTCTTCTCTGCCGTCACTAACAAATTCCACGGAACCATTTCTACGATGTATCACCTGACTCGGGGAACAGGTGGCATGTGGAGAGAAATAAGAGTAAGGGGTATAATTCGGATGAAAGCGGAAGAAAGAAAACGGAAGATAAATGGAGATGGAATTGGAAAGGAAGGAAACAGGCGAGAAAGAAATGGAAGTGAACAGCCAAAAAGGGAAGAAGGAAAATAAAAGAGAAAAATACCTTAACAAAAAGAAAATGTCACAAGATAATGAAAAAGGAAAGTATGGAAAGAAAAGAGAAGAGAAGTAAAACGAAAAGAAGAAAGGAGATACAAATAAAAAAGAAGATACCAATAAAGTGTAGAAGAAAATAAAGAGAAAGTGATATAAAAACTGAAACATTAATACTACTGGAATAAGGAAGACCGTTGGAACTACATTCCTTTCATTACTACGAAAGCGAAATAAGGAGTAATTATTATTGATGTTAATATTATTGTGATTATTATTCATATAATAATAATAATGATAATAATGATAATAATAGTAATAATAATAATAATAATGATAATAATAATAATAATAATAATAATAATAATAACTCTTATTCTTATTGTTATTATCATTGTTATTATTATTATTATTATTATTATTATTATTATTATTATTATTATTATTATTATTATTATTATTATTATTATCATTATTATTATTATTATTATTATTATAATTATTATTACTATTATTATTATTATTATTATTATTATTGTTGTTGTTGTTGTTATCATTATTATTACTATTATTTTTGATATCATTATTATCCCTAGTATCATGATAATAATGATAATAATAATAATAATAATAATGATAATAATAATAATAATAATAATAATAATAATAATGATATATTATAATTATCATAATTATCATCACTTTTATTATTATTAGAATAATCATCATCATTATACTAATAATGCTACCACTATCATTATTATTATTTATATTATTATTATCAATTATTATGATTATTATTACAATTAGTTACTATTATCATTGTTCTTGTTACAATATAACCATTATTGTTATTACTATTATTATTATAATTTTTTTATTATCATTATGATCATCACTATCATTGTCATAATCATCACTGTTATCATCATTATTTTTTATGATTATCTTTATTACTGTATTATTAACATCATCATTAATAGTATCATTAGCATTACTGAAGTAATTATGATATATATGATTACCTTTATCATTGCTATTATCATTATTATGATACTATTACGTCTGAAAGTAAGGATGATTATGAAGTTAATGATAATATTATAATGATTGCGATTATAATGATGATGATAATAATAATGGTAAAAAATAGTGATACCGATGATGATAATGATAAAATCTTAGTGTTGCTGATAACGGCATTAGAATCACAGTGATAAGAACGCAGAGAGAAAGGGGGGGGGGTATGGAAAGAAAAAGGTCAAAGATGAAAAAAGGCATTATGATGATAAAAAAGAAGAAGAAATGAAATGAACAGGAAAGAAGCACACGATATACAAGACATACAAGGCCAGGCTGTTAAAAAAGAAAACGGAAAATGAAGAGAGGAAATAAAAGCAAATAAAAGGAGGACGGTACAATGAGCAAGCGAAAAGAGAGAAAAAGTAATCCAAGATTAACCGAAATCTTCTTGGCACACGATTTTCTTGTGTATTTTTCAGACTTTTTTTTTCGGATTTTGAAAATGTTGACAAAACCTTCTGATCCTAAAATATGCAGTTGCTTTCCCACCTGCGTATTGGAAACAAAAGTGTGTATAAATAAGTATGGTTGTTGGTATGCGTGTACCCATATTCTGAGTATGTTTGTAGGTGTGATGGTGTGTGTGTGTTGAGAGAGAGAGAGAGAGAGAGAGAGAGAGGAGAGAGAGAGAGAGAGAGAGAGAGAGAGAGAGAGAGAGAGAGAGAGAGAGAGAGAGAGAAGAGAGAGAGAATGACAGAGACATACAACGGAGAGAGAGAAAGAAAGAATGACAGAGACAGACAACAGAGAGAGAGAGAGAAAGAATGACAGAGACAGACAGCAGAGAGCGAGAGAGCGACGGAAACAAATAACCAGTGAGGCACAACATTAGGGACAGACCTAACACCGCGAGAGAGGAGTTCATGGGAAAAGGTAGAGAAGATCACTGGCGTCTGAAGATGTTGAGGAAAAGGAGATATCGACAAGAAAAGGGTAAAGACCACTTGAAAAATGCTTCTCACTTTCTCAAACAGGGTCAACAGCCCATCCTTGATAACGAGATAAAGATGATAAAAAAGAAGAAATAGAAGAAGAAAGCGACTTAAGAGGAAAAGAAAAAGAAGAAAGTAAGGAAAAAATGAAGAAGAAAACAAAAGAAAGCAAGACAAAAAATAAGGGGAAAAAAGATGAAGAAGAAAGCGAGAAATAAGAAAAGAAGGATAAGAAGAAAGCAAACAGAATAGAAAAGAAGAATAAGAAGGAATCAAGATAAAAAAGAAAAGACAGCAAGACAAAAAGAACAGAAGAAAGCAAGACAAAAAAAGAATAAGATGAAAGGAAGAAAAAAAAAAGAAATAAAGAAAAAAGAAAAAAAAGGATCTTCGACGGCTCTTTGATTCTGAAGATTACTACGGCGTTATACTTCGTCCAGCTGTAAGTCTTGGTGCTCAAGGAGGGAAAAAATTCCGAGAAAGGCCAGGCGAAAATTTCGAAAAAGTGTCAACACCATATCATTAAAGAATCGGCTTTTATTTTATTTTCATGCTAACTCTTATTTCCCATCCATTAATTTCTCCGCTGGAATCTCACCCCCAATCTTTTCATCCTTTGCTTTTTAATTCATCTATCTCCCTTCTTACTTCTTATTTTCCTTTTTATTTATCGTATATATTTTCTGTTATTATTTTCGCCTTTTTTCCTCCATTCGATTTCTTACCGTGCAGGAGTCCTCCCCCCCCTCCGAAGCCACAATGCTGAACGCGATTCGGCCACACGCCAAGACGTCGCGAGATGACTCCTCTCCTCTCAAGAGTTCCTTAGCGAGTTCGAGAAGCGCCGTTCTCGATCTCTTGTTACCCCCGGAGTCTCGCCGTCCGGGAATCTCGGCAGAAACCTGTGCGTAATATATGTCGATCTGAAGGAGGTCTTCCACACAGGGGACCACTTGAACACCGCGCTCCTCCTCCTCTTCCTCCTCCTGCTCCTCCTCCGGGTGATGTCGACGTCGCTGAGTGAGTGTCGAGGAGGATCGTGAAGACAGTGATCTCTCTCTACATCTATTTCGTGCTCGGTCTGTCTTCCGGGCTGTCTGCCTCTCTCTGTCATTTCTATCTGTCGCTTTGTCTCCTTCTTCTTTTCCTCTGGGTGAGTGTAAGGGTGTGTGTGTCTTTATTATGACGTTGGTTTGTCTCTTAGATTGTCAGGGTCTCTAGCTATCCCTTTGTTTGTTTACTGGGATTCTCAGTGTGGATTTCTGTTGGTGTGTGTGTGCGCACAAGTTTATCTCTCTGTTTGTCTCTGCTCGTCTCTCTCCATATTCCTCCTTTTATCTCTCTCTCCCTCCTTCACTCTTTCTCCCTAACCCTCCCTGCTCTTTCCCCATCCCTCTCCCCCTCTCCTTTCCTCGCACTCACTCTCCCTCCCCCTCTTTCTCTGTATTTCACCCTTTCATCTTCGATTTTATTATCACAGTTCTTAACTCTTTATTCCTTTCGATGTATCCCTGTTTCTCTGCTTAGCATAGGCCCATACATTCATAAAAAAAGGCTAAAGATCGTCCCTAAGTAAATATCCTGATGCCGGCCCCGTCTATGTTAGCAGTCTGGCCAACACATTCTGGGGAAAGATATCGCCCCACAAATAATACACAATCTAACCATTCGAATTCAAAAAGCGCAGTAAAGCAGCGGTCATACGAGCCAGCTTACTGTTATCTTTGTACTTATCAGCTGATATGCTAGAGGCCCCTTCTTGTTAACTGGCCTCGTTCTCCTTGGCCTCGGCCCTCTGAGACAACGCCCCCCCCCCCTCCTCCTCCCTCCTACCACAAAGCTCTCATTATCACGCTTCCTACAGTAGCCCAGATCTCGGGGAAGTTCCTGGCCACACCACCAGCTCAAACTTCCTCCTCCGTTTCGGTTGTGGGAGAGAGGAACAGCTGGTTGGAAGATGAGGGAGAAGAGGTGGGGACGATGAAAGCGAGGAAGGAGGGTGAAAGAGAAGAGATAGGGAAAGAGGGGGTTGGGAAGGGAAGAAAAAAGAGAGAGATTAGAATAGGAAAGTGGGAGGGAAGAAAAGACATAGTGAGAAAGAGGGAGAGGGAGGGAAAGGGAAAAAAAATAGTTAACAACGTCAAGAACTCGACTTTCACAATCTCTGCTGAAAAGAGAGAGGAAGAGAGAGAGAGAGAGAGAGAGAGAGAGAGAGAGAGAGAGAGAGAGAGAGAGAGAGAAAGAGAGAGAGAGATGAGATGAGATGAGATAGAGAAAAAAGAAGAGACAGAGAATAAAAAAAAATGATTTGCCAGATAAAGGGAAACAAGTTTTCCAACACTGGAGAACACAAATTAAGAAAAATGTGTTTGCTATGCTTTTGTATTATCCCTCAATTTGCCTCTCCATAGCAACTGTCTTCCCAAGCTTTTCACGGTCTCATATCTTTTAAATATCAGATAGCAGATTCCGCAACAGTTTTCTTTTATCGTCCACAGGCAACACAACAAAGACTGGTTCGATTTGTTAGTCTCAGCTTGCACGTAAATCTATTATATATTTGCCTTTGTTGGAAGGCGAGGAAAAAGAAGAATAGCAACCGAATGCGAATGAAGGGAATTTCATATCCAGTGATGAATAGAATAGCTGGAGAATAAAGATATTATATATGAGAATATGTACATATAAAAAAGAAAGGAGATGAGTAATAAAATAAGTAGGAAAGAAAATTATGTATATATATATATATATATATATATATATATATATATATATATATATATATATATATATATATATATATATCAACCATATTCATGTTGACAAATATATAAAAGGTACATAAGGTACAATACAAGAGATGTATTTGACCGGTTTCGATTATATCTTCGTCAGAAATACATACATCAAAGAAATTACAGAGTATATATATGCATAGATATAAATAGATAGA
>NC_051389.1:48709221-48719221 GCF_015228065.2 Penaeus monodon
AAAAAGGAAAAGAAAGAAAGAAAGGATGAAAAGAGGGAGAAAGAGAGAGAGAGAGAGAAAGAAAGAAAGAAAGACAAAAGACCTGATAAAGAGCGAATTTTCTTCAAAAAGTGTGGATTGATGATATAAATGGGATGGTAAATGACCGGATGTAACAAAGATGTCGGTTTTAGTGGTATGAGCGGGTATGATGATGATGATGATCTGTGGTGGTGGATTGATGTGATGATGATGGTGATAATGATGATGGTGATGATGATTTTGATGATGATGATGGTGATCATGATGGTGATAATGATGATGATGGTTATGATGATGGTGATAATGATGATGATGATGATGATGATGATGATGATGATGATGATGATGATGGTGATGGTAATGATAACCGAAATGATAATGATAACGATAATAATGATGGTGAGGATAGTAATGGCAATAATGATGAATATGGTCATGGTAATATTAGAGACAATACACTCAATTAGTGGTGACCGTCGTAATGAAGTAAAAGAAGTAAGTGTGAACGAATGATAGTTATGACAATAACAAGAGCTACCGCCATAGTAAGAGTGAGAGAGTTAGGGAAAGATGAAACGAGTAGGAGAAAATTAACGATAACTGAAACGACGATGAGAAAGCGATAAGTGCTAAAAACGGCAATAAGGATGAGAGAGAATAAAGGAAGGCTGAAGGAAATAAGAGCAAAATAATGATAAGAATAACTGAAGCGACGGTAACGAAGTCCTCAGGCCCTAACGCCACAGTATGGGCGAGAGAGACCAGGGAAGTTGAAAGGAATAAGAATAATTATAATGATAAAGGAAGCGACAATAATAGAAAGGAAGGGTAAGAGAGTTGAGGAACAGGAGTAAAGTGGTGATAAAGCAAACGATGATAATAAAGTCCTCTATCCTTATGCCGCAATAGGGGTGAGAAAGATACGGAAAGCTGAAAGGAATAAGAGAAAATCATAATGAAAAAGAAAGCAATGATAATAGGAAGGAAGGGAGAGAGAGTTAAGGGATAGGAGTAAAATGATGATTAACGAAGCGACGATAATAGAAAGGAAGGATGAGTAAAGTAAAGGAGTAAAATAACAATAAAAGAAGGCGACGATGATAAAGCCATAGGTGCTAAAATCCACAAAGAGGGAGAGAGCGTTAAAAGTGGAGAGACAACAGCCTTCACATCCCACGATTTCACGCTTCCCTCCACATATCACTGGGATCTCTTTCATCATGTAACTCAATGCATCAAAGCAACGTCATTCCGGACGCTTCCTAAAAAAAAAGGAAGAGAGAGAGAGGGAGAGAGAGAAAAGGGGAAAAGAGAGAGAGAGAGAGAGAGAGAGAAAGAGAGAGAGAGAGAGAGAGAGAGAGAGAGAGAGAGAGAGAGAGAGAGAGAGAGAGAGGAGAGAGAGAGAGAGAGAGAGAGAGAGAGAGAGAGAGAGAGAGAGAGAGAGAGAGAGAGAGAGAAAACGGAAAACGGAAAAAAGTAAAATCAATATCAGAAACGCACAGAAACGAAATGTGGATATATCACTAGGAAATAAACGAAATTTACAAAAGCAACACCAAGTTTGATTCAACACGCAGACAAACAAATCAATACATAAAATAAATTGATAAGCAAAGAGCAATATAAAAAAAAGAAAAGGAAAAAAAAACATTAATTCAACATGAGGACAGCAGAGACAGACATGGCGAGCGGCAATACCCCCCCCCCCAAAAAAAAAAAAAAAAAAAAATGTAATTCCAGATGTGTAAATTTGACCTGGTCTCGTGCCTGAGCGAACATCATAGACGCAAAGTCCAATCTACTTTAATTCTAAAACTTTTAATCTCGCGAATCACTTTATACAATGAAAAGTATGATAACGTGCTTACTGAAACTTTTCCGATCAAAAGCGACTGATCAGCTGTTCAAATGCTGATTATCAGTGATTGGGAATCTGTCGTTGTATTATATTCTGCTAAATCGCTTTTATCAGTGTTATATTAGGTCATTGTCTCCCACAGGAAATTCATTATTTTTCAGGAAATAAAGGTAAGCTATCTTAAAGTCTTACTTTCCTTGTTGTAATCTTGGTGAAGAATTTATAACAAACTTCAAATGTTACACTCCCGCCCCCCCCTCTTTCTCTCTCTCTCCTCCCTACACTTAAGCTCGAGGAAAGAAAAAATAAAACAATCTTGAAATGCGATACACCTAATTTTCAGTCTTTAGAAAAAAATATTAACGCATTACCTTCCACTTTTTCGTCCGGATGAGCTATGAGGAATGCCCATCGCGTGACGGTAAATGCCAATTGAAAAGCACGCATCCCACATAAACATATTCGCGTAAATGAGGTCTCAGCAAATAATCTGCATTTCCTCGCCCATTCAGCCGCACGCACCCAGGAGTTGATGGACTTATCATAAGGATCAAAACTTACGCAGGAATCCATCTTCGGCCTTTATATAAGGCTATCAGGAGGTGGTAGAGTGGAGCGCGGTGGATTCCACACGATTTAAGGCGACCTTCCTCCTCTTTCCTCATCCTTGCGACTCCACTTCCTCCTTCGCTTCGCCTGTAAGATTATCCTTCCTTCTCTCTCTTATTACTTTGCTACTGCGTTTTCACTCTCCCCTTTTTACTTCTCTTCTTCCTCCCTTCTTTACTTGTGTCATCTCCCTTTCATAGTTCTTCTACTTCTCTTCTTCCTTCATTCCTTCTCTCCTCTCTCTCCTTTTCCTCTCTTTCTCTCTCCCCTCAAAACAACCCAATCCACTTTGTGCTGCCCCCTCCCAATACGCGATTGTTGGGGGGAGAGGGGGGAGGGGGAAGAGACGGAGGGAAGGGAAGGGAGAGAGGAGAGAGGACGGGGTGGGGAAAGGAGAGGGGGCGGGTAAAGAGGGGTTTGGGGAGGGGGGGAAAGGAGGTATAGAGAGATGAGGGGAATGGGATAGGAGGAGGGGGAAAGAGGAGGAAGTGGAGGAAGGGAAGGAGGAATGTGAGGAGGAGGAGGAGGAGGAGGAAGAGGAGGAGGAGGAGGAGGAGAAGGAGGAAGCGCCCATTCAGGCTCGTTTTAAGGATTCCAATACGATAGTTCGATCTGCGTGTGACGTTTAATACTCCCATCGCCTTCACAGCTCGGAGGTTCGGTCGCTTTTGCTTCGCAGGGGGAAAAATAAACGGATTTTTTTTTTCTTTTTTCCTTTTTCCTTTTTATTTTTTGGCAAGCTCTTCGCTGCCTATCGGGAGATGCCTGTTGAGGCTTGTGCGCTTCTCGGCTTCATGTGTTGCTTGCGCGCCTGTTCTGAAATTTTGATGATAGATGCAAACAATGGCAAACACAGACAAATATATATAACTGTTTAATAGGATGGGTTTTCCCTACCTTTCTACAGACAAATATATATAACTGTTTAATAGGATGGGTTTTCCCTACCTTTCTTTACATGATAATAGAGAGAGAGAGAGAGAGAGAGAGAGAGAGAGAGAGAGAGAGAGAGAGAGAGAGAGAGAGAGAGAGAGAGAGAGAGAGAGAGAGAGAGAGAGAGAGAGAGAGAGAGAGAGAGAGAGAGAGAGAGAGAAGCAGAGAGACAGAGACAGAGAGAAGCAGAGAGACAGAGGCAGAGAGACAGACAGAGAGACTCTCTGTCTGAGAGCGAGAGCGAGAGAGACGCGCAGACAAAAAAGTCAAGAAAGTTTGGGAGTGGCTCGCTGGCACGGGATGTCGACTCCATTATCAAGTTCCAGCTCGACCCTTGCCCGGCCCCAGCATCCGGAAAATGGATTAATTCAGCCACATGAGAGAAGCGCCATAGACGGGGGTTCCCCATACAAAGAAGAAGACGAGGCTGACAGCCAAGATGTTACTTTTTTTCTCTCTCTTTCAAGTAAGCAGACATTCGTGCGGACTTACACGCTCTCGTTCCCTCGCTGATGTAACGTGAGGAATGTATGCTTGATGTAGGGTATAAAAAAAAAACGAAAAAGAAGAAGAAAAAAAAGACACTGAGATATGTGTTTACTTAATCGCATAAAAAAGAGCGTGCATGTAAATATACTTAGACCCAAGTACATGCTTAATCTCACAGACAAATATGTACTTTCTGAATTTTCACTCTCTCATTTTAAGCATAAAAGACCAACCCTCTTCCCACATATACAAAGACCAACTACACGTCATGCTCACGTCATGCTGAGATAACAGTTATCAGTTACCCTCCGCTGTTATCACATGACGACCGGCCTTCTTGCAGTCTTGAGTTAGTACTAAAACGTGACTCTTGAGGAGGATCCCTGGCCGCTGCGGCTGTCGTGAAGAGGGGAGGAGATGGAAAGGAGAAAAAAGTTACATAAAGTTCATGTTCAAATGAGAGAAGGGGATAGAGAAGGAGAGAGAAGGAGACCGAGAGAGAGAGAGAGAGAGAGAGAGAGAGAGAGAGAGAGAGAGAGAGAGAGAGAGAGAGAGAGAGAGAGAGAGAGAGAGAGAGAGAGAGAGAGAGAGAGAGAGAGAGAGAGAGAGAAAGAGTGAGAGAGAGAGAGGGGGGGGGGCTCTGGAGAATGAATGAAAGGGTTTGAAATGACGAGAGGAGGAGGGGGCATCAGTACCAGGGCGGGGTGGGGGGAGGTCAGGATCGGTTGTATCCACATTATACAACAAAAAAAGGCCCCCCCAAAAAAATCTGAAAAGACTTTTGTTAAAAGTTTGAGAATCCATTTTATTCTCCCTGTAGAAAAATCTTCCATAAACACGGCTGCTCTCTGGCGCCAGGGAAAAGATGAAAGACGGAATTAAGTTGTGATGACTTTGCCGTCACAGCTGATGGTGATGACGTTGCGAGAGAAGTGAGTGATGACACCACACTAGATTTAGGTAGCGATTAACATAACTTGCTGGGAAAGGGTGGGAATCGGAGGATGAGGTGAGTTTAAGGGTGAAATGAGGCGAGCTAAATGCCACACGATAAATGATAAGCCGAGAAACTGGACGGCCTTTGATAATACGGAATAAGGGGGCGAGGGCACTAATGGAGGTGAGACGATAGGCGAGATGAGGAGGGAGAGAAAGAAGAGAGGAAAGAAGAAAAGGAAGGGTGACGTTGAAGGGAAGAAAAGGGGAGAAGAGTCAAGGCGAAGTCAGGAAACCTCATGCGGCAAGGCGAAGTCAGGAAGCCTCGTTCTAGCCTCGAACAAGACAATAAGGTTCTCCCGAGGCCAGATAGCATACCAAAACCCACGGCCTGTGCTCCCGATGCAGAAATGATCACTTGTTCTGCACACAAAAAACATAAAAGGCAGACCAGAAAGGGAAAAAAAAAACTTGATACGATACATGCAAGCTCATTAATAATTCAGAATGCCGGATTATAAGCTGAAAGCACTCGTTGAATATTTACAAGAAAAAACGGCAAAAAATCTATACGTGTTCGCCGTGGAGGTAAAATAAGGCTATGAAACATGGTGATAAAACTGGGGCTTTTTAGCTTTTCTCTGATTACATTCCTTGCTGCGAATCGATTGTCTAAAGTAGTCAAAACCTGCTTTGAATTTTGCTCTATTCTATTCTTATCGTTGACTTTAAAGATAAAACTGTTATCGTTATGAACAGAATCATTATTTTCAAATCGACTGCACTTTACATCTGTAACATTCTATTTATGCATTCTGTACAACGATTACTACTGATACTACAGCTACTACTGTTCTAAATACTGCTACTGCAATAATAACAACTACTGCCGCTACTACTGCTACTACTACAACTACTACTAATACTACTATAACTAATATTGGTACAACAACAACTACTACTATTGCTACAACAGCAACAACAACAACTACTACTACTACCACTATTACTAATACTATTTCTACTGCTCCTGCTACTACTGCTAATATTATTATCATTATTACTACTACTACTGCTGCTATTATCACTTATATGATGGTGGTAATGGGGATTATGATAAAGTTGATAACTATTCAACCATCATTAGCATTACACTTCAGATACATGGGACAACGTTTAGCTGATTTCCAAGTAGTTCTATTGAAAAATGTCATCATGATCATTTCATGCACGGTTCAATTTGTTAAAAGGAAAATGCATTAAAAGGGACAACCATGATAGACGCTTCCTTTTGTACTAATAGCAAATGCAAAGAATCAGTAACAAAATCCACTTATATATATATATATATATATATATATATATATATATATATATATATATATATATATACATATAAAATATATATATATATATATATATATATATATATATATATATATATATATATATATATATATATATATATGTTATGCCTATGGACATACATGCATATATATATGCATAATACATATATAAGGAAACACTTCAGACCGCGAAAAACGACGTCACAGGCTACAATAGCAAGTCCACATTGACAGTCACGGTCAGTTCAAATGGAAAAGTAGCCTCGCGCCCCGGTTTGGAGGATTTCACAACCACACACATGACACATATCAAACAGCTTAAGTCTCCCATGTCTTGTACAACCGGGGCTTAACCGCTGCTAAAGAAGCCAATAGATTTTTGTAAAACTGCACTTACGTTGACAGTCTTGAAAACGTTAAGAATAAATAGAACTATAAAACTTAAAAAAAAAAAAAAACATAAATATATGAAAAGGGTAAATAGTACACGTCTGCTACATTGTAGAAACTTAGTATACAGTCTAATTAAACTGCTTTTGTAATAACTGTGATTAGGTTAAAAACATAATATTCATCATGCACGCTGTTACATGTGGATACTTGGACATGGCCGTATGGAAAAATGAGAATCATAAACACAATCTATTGCATAACAACACAACAAATCTCCGAACAAAGGAAGCTCCAACGCGATTCTCTCAAGGCAAGGGAAAGACCGCTGGCCACTGCTTTTAATAAATCGAGTCACACTGGTTATTGCGACCTCCAATCTCTCTGCAACGTATTCGAGAGGTAATGTAACCCCTGGTGTTATTAGCACGCCCGGCCTTAACATTGGAGGTTGCTTTAAAGTAGTGTTGATTTTCTTTTGACTTTTGGTTAGTAGGGATACATGATCCCGGGGTTACCACCTGGGGAATTACCTCAAATGATGCGTATGTTACGTAGACCCGAGACTGATTATGGTAATAGATATTTAATTTGCATCATGGTGTAAAGATGTATATGAAAAAATACAATACAAGTCATAGTTCTGTAAAATTTAACCCGAATTACAAATGTTGCTATAGTTATTAAAGAGGTTATAGACATTTAAACCCGAGTCTGAGCTCTGTCGCCCTATTCACATCGTTTGCTTTAAAGGTGGTGTCTTTTCCCAGTAATTCCTACTTCTTTTCTGGGTAGGGGAAGCTAGACCGAAGAACCCAGTCCGATTATGATTGGCGCTACTAATACCACAGATTTTAGGAAAACAGGAAAACGAAAATATTGTGCTGCGGGTGATTATGCACGATTTCGTGAGATTTAGCTTCACAAAACCCCTTACCTTTCGCTAAGCTACTGGTGCAGAAGTACGTCAGGTGGAATACGTTAAGAAACTACATGGAATTTGCATATTAACAAGGAACATGTGAAACAGGTCAAACAACTGCTCAGCATGAACAAAATCGACACTCATGGTGTAATGAATTTAAAGTCATGTCGGGTAGAGAAAATGAGACTGGTAACTGAATGAAAGATTAGACATTATAGAAACATTTTAGTGAGTAAGGACGCCCTTTGCATTTTTTACTACCCCGAAAGCAAAATTGCCTAAATATTCAGGCCTTACATATTTTCCTACTGCGCTATTCGAAATGGCAATACTACGGCCGTTGGAGCGAGAATTATTAGTAAAAAAAAAACACATATACGGGTGATATACAAGTAAACATAAGACAAAAAATATATAAGTATGGTAACAGAAGCGCAGTTTATTTTCCATTCGCTGTGTCTCTCATATAAAAGGACGTATGACATAGCAGCATACAGGGCCAAAATAAATATTAGTTACAAGGCGGATATTTTTCAACAGTTCACCCACGCATAGAGAGGAAATCCTGCTACGCAAGTCGGGTTGTAAACAAGCCTAATGTTTGAACCTGCCCCTGCACTCGTTCAGTTCAGAGCCTCAAACTGTTTCTAATTTCACTTCTCTTTCTTATACAACTTTCTTTTCCACTCCCATTATCCTACCTCCTACCAAACGACCTTCAGCCAAACCATCAACGAAAGTCTGACTGAAGGAGAACACAAACACGACAGTAGCAAAGAGGGCAAAATCGCTCATTCCCGAGACACTTGATCCATCAGGAGATTGCTCCCTTGGGCGAACGACCTCGATGGAATCACTGAAGTCACAAACTGCCATCACCAGCGGCCAGTCGAGGTTCCTCCTGCCTTTATCGGGGTAGACGTGGACGAAATTAAGAGACTAGGGCTGCAGTCTTGTGAGGGGTTGCCAAGAGTCCGTGATTGATAAGAGCTAACTCACTATGAGTCATTCAGATATTTGATTTGAACTGAATGACCTTTGGAATATTATATTATACTACTCTCCCAGCATTTTTATATTTCACTGGGAATACTGTGATGATTATGAAGGCATTACTACGTAAAAAGAAGGGATAAGCAAGGCATTTACCATTCCTTCCCTTATACAATCATGAATGCAGATTTTTTGCAAGTTGTCTTATGCAGTGTATAATCTATCCTGCTTAAATATCGTGGTATTAGGTGCTGATGATAGAAATCTGGAAATGTGTGGAATGTAACAGGGCAAGATGTATTACTCAAGAAACCATATGATGTAGTATAGAAAAAAATCTCGGTTAGAATAAATTGATTTGGCACTACAATTGCACCGGACCGTTTTAAGGACAGCCTGGACAAAAAAAAAAAAAAAAAAAAAAAAAAAAAAAAAAAAAAAAAAAATATATATATATATATATATATATTTATATATATAAATATATTATATAAATACACACACACACACACACACACACACACACACACACATATATATATATATATATATATATATATATAAATGTATATATTATATATATAATTATAGTATGTATATAATATAATATATATATATTATATATATATATATATATATATATATATATATATATATATATATATATATATATATATAAACACACGTGTGTGTGTGTGTGTGTGTTTGCAAGTATGTATATGCATGTGTGTAGGAGAAAAAGAAAAGTTTCGACCTTGCATTTGCCACCAGGCTGAAGACCGAACTTTGTTAAGTCCTTGTGATTCAATGCGATCGTGCAACAGGCTGCAATTCGTGGCGATAAAATGGCATTAGCTTGTTTAAGCTAACTTTATAACCCTTTGGTGAAGGCGTTTGAGCAGGGCGTGGGGGCGTGGGAGAAAAATGACTGAGCTGTTTCTCTGAACTGAGAACAGATTCTGGAATTGCTATTGTTAGCAAGAGTTCTGGCAGCGATGACTATGATAGTGATAAGAAGGGGATGATATAAGCAGAGTGATATAATGTTAATGATGGAGAAAATAGTAATTATGATGATAATGATAACAATATTGCTACAACTTGCAATGGCAACAGTAGCATTATTAATACATTATTATCAGTAATAGCAGTAGTAGTAGTAATATTACTATTATTATTATTGTTAATACTAGTAGTAGTAATAGTAGTCGTAGTAGTAGTAGTAATAAAATTGATAATAAATCGTAATGATAATAATATAATAATGATAGTAATGATGATGATGATGATGATGATTAATGATGATAATGATAATGATGGTGATGATAATAGTAACAGTAATGATGATATTACTAATCATGATTATAATGATAATGTTGAAAATGATGGTGGCAGCGATAATGATAATAGTAATAATAATAATAATAATAATAATAATGATAATAATAATAATAATAATAATAATAATAATAATAATAATAATAATAATTATTATTATTA
>NC_051389.1:48724221-48729221 GCF_015228065.2 Penaeus monodon
TATACAAGCAAAATAAAAGCAAAATCCAAGGCAAGGAGAAATCAAGATGAAAATAATGATTATTTAAATTGTCAGTCTACTTCCCGCTGGGATTTGCTTTGATCCATTGTTTGTATGATCCGTTTAATTTAATAAAGATAGGTAGAGAGAGAGAGAGAGAGAGAGAGAGAGAGAGAGAGAGAGAGAGAGAGAGAGAGAGAGAGAGAGAGAGAGAGAGAGAGAGAGACTGGCAGACAGATAGCCAGACACACAATTAGACAAAGAAACAAACAGATAGACACACAGTCAGAGAAACAGATAAACAGACAGACAGTCAAACAGTCAGACAGATAAAGAGTGGGTGACTGAAAGAGAGAGAGAGAGAGAGAGAGAGAGAGAGAGAGAGAGAGAGAGAGAGAGAGAGAGAGAGAGAGAGAGAGAGAGAGAGAGAGAGAGAGAGAGAGAGAGAGAGAGAGAGAGAGAGAGAGAGAGCAGCTTCGAAGATATTTAATATCAAGTAAAGCCAGCCAAATGTGAAAGAGCATCCAAGCAGCGAGAATTTTTTATATATATATAGATGTATACAAATGGCTTTTTGTTTACCTGCCTTCTGTGCCCGGGCTATTTTCTCTTGTAGATTAACGCTGGCACAATATTTGTACACACAAGTCAGCACTGCTCTCGTGTGCACCCAGATTGGATGGTGGTCGAGAGAGAGAGAGAGAGGGGGGGTAGATGAAAAGAAGAGGAGGAGGAGGAGGAGGAGGAGGAGGAGGAGGAGAATGAGGAGAAGGAGGAGAATGAGGAGGAGGAGGAGGAGGAGGAAGAGGAGTAGGAGGAGGGAAGGAGGAGAGAGGGGAGGAGGAAGGAAGGAGGAGGAAGAGGAGGAGGAGGAGGAGGAGGAGGAGGAGGAGGAGAAGGAGGAGGGAAGAGACAAGGAGAGAGGGGGAGAGAAGGGAAGGGAAGCAACGAAGAGAAAGGAAGGAGGACGGGAGAGGAGGTAAACACAAAAGGGAGAAAGGCAGACGAGGAAGAGAGGCACAGAGAAGGAGAAGAAAAGGGATAGACAGTTAGAGGAAAAAGGAGGGAGAGAAAGAGAAGGAGAGAAAAGACGAAAAACGAGGGGGAGGTAAATCCACGAAGGAAAGAGGGAAATCAGGACGAAGAAGGAAGGATAGACAAAGAAGAGGAGGAGAATAGATTGAAAGGAGGAAAGGATAGAGGGAGAAGAAGAGCAGAGAAGAAACCAACGAAAAAAGGGGAGGAGGATAAGAGCTGGACGAAAGGGATAGAATGACGAAATAAAGGAGGATTTGGAGGAAACGAGAGGGGGAGAATGAGTTCTGAGACGAAGAGAGAGGATAAAGTCCAAATGAAGGGATAATGACGGGTCACGAAGCACATGAGGCCCTACCGAATAAAAGACGGCGGAGGGAATAATGCGACTTACCGAAAGGGATAGGAATGAAGATGAGAGCCGGAGAAGGAGGGGAGTGGAGGGGAAGGGGAGGAGGGAGAGAGGTATGTGTGTTGGGAGGTAGGCGTAGTAAAGGTACGCGGAAGAGGGTGCACAATGGCGGCATAGGGACGCAGTGGATACGAAGCGGAGGGGCTGGAGAGGAAAGAATAGCGAGGGGAAATAAGCAATGGTGCGATACGCGGGATAAAGGTGGGCAAGGGGGGGGGGGAGGGGAAGGAGGGGAGGAGGGGGGAAAGGGGAAGGGGGAGGGAGAGAGAGGGGTATGTGTGGGGATGGGAGGAGGGAGGGGGGGGGGGAAGGATGGGAAAGGGGAGAGGAAGGAGGGGAAAGAGGAGGGAGGGGGAGAGTGGGTGGAAAGGGGAGGAAGGGAAAAGGAGGAAGAATGAGAGGGGAAGGAGAAGGGAGGGTAGAGGAAACGAAGAGAGAGAGAGGAAAGGGAGGAAGAGAGGGGAGGGTAATGAGGGAGAAAGGAGTGGGGGAATAGGGGAAGGGAAGGAGAGAAGAGAGGGAGAGGTGGGGAGAGACGGGAGAAGAGATGGAGGGATAGGGAAAGATGGGAGGAGAAGGGGAGAGGTAGGAAGGAGGGGGGAAAGGAGGGAGGGAGGGACGAGGTGAAGGGAGGAGGAGAAATGCGGGGAATGGGAGGGAATGAGAGTAGGAAGGGGGAGGGGTAGGAGGAACTGAGAAGAGAAGAGAGGAAGGGAGGAAGAAGGGTAATGAGGAGGAACGAGGAGGAAAGGAGTGAGAGAGGAGATAAAGGAGTAGAAGGGAAGGATGGAGAAAGAAGGGAAGAGAGAAAGAGAGAGAGAGAGAGAGAGAGAGAGAGAGAGAGAGAGAGAGAGAGGGGGGGGGAGAGGATGAAGAGAGGATGGGGGAGGAAGGGAAAGAGGGAAGGGAACGAGAAGGAAGGGCATGAGGAAAATGGGGAAGAGGGGAGGTGTGACATGAAGGTTGATAAAGATGGGACGATGGAGGGAAGAGGGGGAAATGGAGAAGGATGGGGAAAGAGGGAAAGAGAGGGAAGGATAACGAAGAAGGGAAAGAGAGGGAAGGATAATAAAGAAGGGAAAGAAAGGAAGGGATAATAAAGAGAGGAAAGAGAGAAAAAAATACGTGTTAAGAAGGAACAGTCAAAGATAAAATGGGAGAAAGCGAAGGAGAAAGGAAAGGGGCAGAAGGGGAAAGGGGAAGGGGAAGATGAGAAAAGAACGAAAGGGGAAGAGAGAAGGGCAAGAGGATGGAATTTAATTTCTTGGTCCTTGTAAGTGGATGAATTTCTACTTAAGCAAAGTTGTTCCTGGTATTTGCTTCATCTTCCTCCTACATCACTATTTTTTTTTATTTTTTTTTTTTTTTATTTACTTCTTACTTTTATCTTTTTCTCTTCTCCCTCCTCAGCCCATCATCTTTTTCTTTCTTATTTCTCCTTTTTTCCATTACATCCGAGCTCCTTCTCCACCACTTCCTGCTCCCCCCCATCATCACCATCTTTCTTCACCATCTCGTTTTCCTTCTTCACCTTCTCCACCATCACCTCCCCCATCACCACCTTCTCCTTCTTACTTCTCCACCATCTCTACCACCATCACTACCTTCTCTTCCTCTACTACCTCCTTCATCCCCACTTCTCTTCCCCTTCTCTTTCTCCCTCCTTCACCACCCTCTTTATTCCATCAGCTTATCTTTCTCCACCATCTCCTTCACTACTTCCTTCTCCTCCTCCAGCACTTTTTTCTCCTCCTCCACCACCTTTTTCCCTCCTCCACCACCACGTTCTCTTTCACCACCACTTTCTCTCCCTCGTGCACATTTACCTCCTTCCAGCACCACCTTTTCCATCACCACCACCACCTCCTTCGTCAGGAATCCTATCTGTTTTCCTCTCTCCTTCCCTCCACTGCTACCAGCACCTTCTCTCCCTCAGCCTCCTTCCTCCCCTTCCACCTCCACCACCTTCTCTCCCTCAACCCCTTTCCCCCCTTCCACCTCCACCACCATCTCTCCCTCAACCCCTTTCCCCCCTTCCACCACCACCTTCTCCACCACCACCGCCACCTACCTGCTGTCCTCTCCCCCTCCCAAAACCCCTCAAGCGATTTCCCTTCACACACGAAGGGGCCAGTTAACAACCGCACTAATCCGCCCCGCCTCTGTCTCTCGTTAGGAGTTTAGCCTTACCCTGTGAGGCTGGAGGGAGGGGGGAGGGAGGAGGGAGGAGGTGAGGAGGAGTGGTTGGGGGGGGAAGGGTGGGAAGGGGGGGTGGAGTGGGTGGGAAGGGAGGAGGAGGAGGGGGGAGCGAGGAAGGAGTTTGAAGAGGTGGGTAGGGAGGGAGGAAGAGGAGTAGGAGGAGGAAGTGGGTAAATATAGGTATGAGGCGAGGGGAGGGAGTCCAAGAAAGGGAGGGGAGGAGGGGAGATGGGTCAAAGAGGGAATGGGGAGAGGGAAAGAGGAAATGAATCGAGGAGGGGGGAGGGGAGATGGATCCAGGAGGAGGTGGTGGGAAAGGGGAGGTCGTTCCAAGAGGGGAAGATGAGATCTAAGAGGGGAGGGGGAAGGGGTAGGCTGAAAGGTGAAGGTAGGGGAGGAAGATAAGGGGGTAGGGTGGGACTTGAGAGTGGGGGGTAGGGGAGGGGGAAAGGTGTATGAATGAATTTAGGATAAGGGGAAGGGGGGCGGAGAGGGAGGGCAAGGAGTAGGGGAATCTTTATTAGGTGCGAGTTTGGGGGGAGGAGAGGGGTACCTAATGTATTTAGGGCAAGGAGGAGAGCTAAGATTCGGGGTACGTTTTGGGGTCCGGAGGGAGACACAACAGAGGGAGTTGGGGTACGAGGAGTAGGAAGAGGGAAGTGAGGGGAAGAAGGAAGGGTACGAAGACAACGAGGAGGAGGAAGAGGAGGACGAGGAGGAAGAGGAGAGGGAAGGATACAACCACGAGAAGGAGGAGAAGGAAGAGGAGGAGGAGAAGGAGGAGAGGGAAGGGCACAGCCACGAAGAAGAGGAGGAAGAGGAGGACAAAGAGGAAGAGGAAGATGAAGAAGAAGAAGAAGAAGAAGAAGAAGAAGAAGAAGAGGAAATATGAAGAGAGATAAGGCACAAGGAGGAGAAAATGCAAGGTGGATATCAAACTGAGGTACCAAGTGCCAAAGAAAAGATACCGGAGGGGGGGAGGGGACAAGAGGAGGAGGAGGAGGAAAGGGAAAGGAAGTAAAGAGGAACGAGGAAGATAGCTGTAGAGGGTAGAGGTTATCAAGGTCACCAACCCTCGATTTCCAGCACTGACAAACGGTCCGAAATGCACAGATATATGTCCTTGCCGGCGCCCGTGTTCCCAGCCTCCGTTAGCTACATGCAAGATGGCTGGTCTGTATGTTGGGGCGAGGCAGAGACGGACGGAGTGGAAGATGCGTTTGGGGAATAAGAATAAGAGAGAGGAGAGAGGAGAGAGAAAGAGAGAAGAGAGAGAGAGGAGAGAGGAGAGAGAGAGAGAGAGAGAGAGAGAGAGAGAGAGAGAGAGAGAGAGAGAGGAGAGAGAGAGAGAGAG
>NC_051389.1:48734221-48739221 GCF_015228065.2 Penaeus monodon
TCCCTTCCATAACCTTCTCCAATTACCCCTTCCTCCCCAGTTCACCCTCTCAGATACCTCCCCACCCATATCCATTCCCTGATCTCCCTTCCTCTCCAGCTCGCTCCCTTCTCCCTCCCCAATTCATCGCCTTACCCCGAATGACCCTCGCATTCTTCCCTTCCACCTCAGCTCATTCCCTCTTCCCCGGTTCAACGTCTCCGCCCTCCCAGTCTCCCCAGTTCATCCCCACAGCCAACCCCTTCTTCCCCCGACCATCCCATTTTCCCTAATCCATCCCTTCGGCCATCTCCCCCCCACTCCCCCCCCTACTCCTAAGTCCACCCCCTCCACCCCACTTCATTCCCTCAACTCCAAACCGCCTCCTCCTACAGTCCCCACTTCCTCCCCCACCACCCCACTCCCTCCCCCTCCTCCCCATCCCTCCCCTGCTCCCTACTCCCTCCCCCTCCTCCCCAGTTGCCATCAGCGTGACAAACGGCCGCACAGGAGCTGCCACGGAACACACGAGGAGATCCTGTTTGCCTGGTGAGACTATAATGCTTTGGTTAATAATTCATCCTTCCCTGTTGACCAGCCAGGGATGATGTCAGGATGGGTAGAGGGGGAGAAGGGAAGTCACTGGCTGGGGAGAGGAGGGGGGAGGTAAGGAGGGGAGGGGAGAAGGGAGGTTATAGGCTGGGGAGGGGAGGGAAGGTCACAGGTTGGCTGGAGGGGGGGGGGGAGGTCACGTCCTTGAGAGAGGGGAGAGGAGGTCAAATACAGAGAGGAAAGGGGAGGCCACAGGCTGGGGGGGGCAAGGAGGTCAGAAGCCAGGGATAGAGGACGGGTCACAGGCTGAGGGGGAGGGGCGATCACAAGGCTGGGGAATGACATAGACGTGAATGTGGGGGGGGGGGGTAGCAGACTGGGGGGTAGGACCGAGGGACAAAAGGAAGGCGAGGGGAATTGATAAAAAAAGGGTGAAAATAGGACAGGGAGAGAGGGGAGGTGAGGAATGACTGAGTGAGGGAGGATAGGGACAAAGAGCAAAGAGAAAAATATAAACGTATGGCGAAAAGAAGAGAATAATTTTTTAAAGAGGAAAAACAAAAGAGAGAGAAAGACTGATAGAGACAGATGGGAGGAGAGAATCGATAGATAAATACACAGAGAGACAGATGGTATACGAGAGAGAAAGAGAGAGAGAGAGAGAGAGAGAGAGAGAGAGAGAGAGAGAGAGAGAGAGAGAGAGAGAGAGAGAGAGAGTGAGAGGGAGAGAAAGAGAAAGAGAGAGAATCAGACAAACAAACAGACAGAGACAGAGACGGAGATGGAGAGACAGAAACACAGTTAGAAATGTAAAGGCAGAAAGATAAAGAATGAGAGAAACAGAGAGAGAGAGAGAGAGAGAGAGAGAGAGAGAGAGAGAGAGAGAGAGAGAGAGAGAGAGAGAGAGAGAGAGAGAGAGAGAGAGAGAAGAGGAGAGAAGTGGCAGCGGCTGGTGGATGTGTCGCGGGCAGATGTCACTGTCATCCGCTCTCACATTGTGCGCTGAGTGAGTATGATGGCTGATGGTCACTGTTATCATCAACTTGCTGTGTATGTTGGCGTGAGTGTTTGTATGATGGCGGGTTTCTGAATGTGTATATGTACGTATGGAACTGATGTACACCTGAGCTTCGTTATAAAGAGTTGATATTCAGAATGTGATTTTTTAAAATGTATAAATGCGTGTAGATTATTAAGCTTATGGTTATTCTCACGTATGTCAACAGGTATACCTTTCCGTCTAAGTGATAATCTATAAGTACTGATGTATGTATATGTGCAAAATGAGTGCATATATGAGCGCATACAGCGAAGCCGGAAATTATTTGTTAGAGCAGGTTACGTTCCCCCATTTTTGCCTTAACCCCAGATTTAGCAATTGTCCCCAGCTGGCCCAGAACTCCACAGCATCAACTGTTAGGCCAGATTGCAACATTGCGCGGACGTTACATTACCGAGAACGGCGGGTCCCGGAGGCTTTGAACAGCCGCTCTGCCGTCGCCGCCTCTCAAATATGTCGCCGCAGAAAGTGTCGCGTTAGGTCTCAGGTGCCGGAAGGAAGGCGAATCTGAGGGAGAATCTGTGGCTGATCTTCGGCCGTGAAGACACAGCTGTTCGCTTCACCACCGCCGACCGAAGCTGGCCCGAGGCTGACCGCGGCCGCTGCGATCTGGAGACGGGGTCTGGCTTCGAGTGATTTTATTTATTTATTCATTGCCATACACACAGTCGCGTACAGGCATTCAAACATACAGACACATAGGCATACGAACACACAGACACATAGGCATTCAAACACACAGACACATAGGCATACGAACACACAGACACATAGGCATACGAACACACAGACACATAGGCATACGAACACACAGACACATAGGCATTCAAACACACAGACACATAGGCATACGAACACACAGACACATAGGCATACGAACACACAGACACATAGGCATTCAAACACACAGACACATAGGCATACGAACACGCAGACACATAGGCATACGAACACGCAGACACATAGGAATACGAACACACAGACACATAGGCATACGAACACACAGACACATAGGCATACGAACACACAGACACATAGGCATACGAACACACAGACACATAGGCATACAAACAAACACACACACACACAGACACACACACACACACACACACACACACACACACACACACACACACACACACACATACATACATACACAACCTTGGCTATTTTAGTCTCTCATTCTATCGTCCCTCCTTCCACCCCCCCCCCTTCTCTTTCAGTCATGCCTTTGTTTCCTTCTACGCTGTATCCCCTCATCCCCTTCCTCTCTCCTCCTCTCCTTCGTTTCCCCGTTCCCATATTTGCGATTTATTTCCCCATTTACTCTTTGCAGGATCTGATTAACATACAAGATCCGTTGTATATCTCGTTATTCTTGGCTGCCTTTGTAACATACCATCTATCTCCCTATTGTCTTTCTTTTATTTATCCGTTTTGTTCGCAGTTGCCTCTGTAAGTCTGGGAACTATATAGAATGTTGATTTGATCTTTCAGCTTTTCATAATATATATATATATATATATATATATATATATATATATATATATATATATATATATATATATATATATATATATATATATATATATATATATATATATATATATATATATATATTTATATTTTTTACGATGTATCTATGTATGTTTGTTATCGCGAACTATTTCCTTGTGGATCTATGCTTTTTAATTTTGTAAACGACTCTAATAAGGTCGTCATACCTGGCAACTAAACCGAGCTGGGAGTTGAAAATTATAACCATGTGCTTAACTGACCCTAAAACCAATCACAGACTTTGTTTATGATACATCCAAAACATTCATTTAGTTAGCACTCTTTCATTTTATTTTTTTCATTGTTATTATCATCATTTTCTTAATCTAATCTATTTAGGTTTCGTAGGGAATTCCGAGATAACAACTGAAAATAGGATATCACCATTACGTTTTGAATTCCACGGCGATTTCCTCTTTTTTTTTCGGAAACGTTTGGCTTCGGTGTTACCAAAACGCAACATAGCTTAATGTTTTGAACGAACCTAAACGATAACAATCATGCACACTTCTGCTCGCCCTGCTTATGGAATGGCTTGTTTGCTAAAGCTTCCGTGAACTTCATTGTGTTCTTGTTGTCTTCCACAAAACCAGGATTTAGAGGAGTATCGAAACAGTGAATGAAACAGATAGAAAGGAAAAGTCGAATATAACAAACAGGAAAATAGAACGGTGGTTCGTGTACCATCGTTTGTGCCTTTGCTTCTCTGATGTCAGAACTCCTACATCGATGACGCCGTGACATTGTCAATCACCAGATGGCCAGACGTGGTACAGTATTCCTCATGGAGAAAAACTTGACTTGTGATTCTTTGTATTCTAGGATCTTTGTTGCAGGGACACCCCCCTCTACCCCAACACAGAGGCGCAAAGTTTGTGCCTTTGGTCTTTTAAACCAAAGCCAAGATCCATTGAACGGTTTCGGAAAGTTTGTCTGTCCCTTTCATGCCTTCTGTGTGTGAAAGCGTCCGATCACGCTCTCCCCCCTCCGAGGGTGGCTTCGTCGACATTCCTATTAAAGTTCTGGATCGGAGGCCAAGTGTTATGGTAAGAGAGCTAGGCGTCTATCGGTCTCATCCTAAGATCTCTTTCAGATTACTACTGCATACCCTGTACTGAAGTTAGGGAATTGGTATAGCAAAATGGGTACGGGAAAATACAGCTATTAGTATTCTTGGACCCTGATTTTGTAGTATGAATATATGTTTACACATAAATAACGTGAAGATATTCGGTAAATGGAAAGTTGGTCATATCGAGCTATTTTTTAGCGGGTTATTCCGTCACCAAAAAAACTCGAAAGATGAAGAAAAATACGGGGAACGAAAAGGAGGAGGAGGAGAAGTCAACGAAGATGAAATTGAAGCAAAAATAGAAGGCGAAACAGGAGAAGGAGGAGGAGAGAAGAAACAGGGAGGAAAAAGAAAACGATAAATAAATGCCTCCAAGCAACCAGCTTTGCACTTTTTTTTTCTTTATCTCCTTGACTTTGCTTTTATATTCATACTGCCCACTTTTCGATAATTGTCCATGAATACATTTGCTGCTGCTGCTGAGCTCTCTTTTTTCTCTCTCCTTTTTGCTGTTACTCTCTTTCCTCTCTCTCTCTCTCTCTCTCTCTCTCTCTCTCTCTCTCTCTCTCTCTCTCTCATCTCTCTTCTCTCTCTCTCTCTCTCTCCTCCTCTCTCTCTCTCTCTCTCTTCTCTCATCTCTTCTCCCTCTCCCTCCTCTCCTCTCTCTCTCTCTCTCTCTCTCTCTCTCTTCTCTCTCTCCTCTCTCTCTCTCTCTCTCTCTCTCTCTCTCTCTCTCTCTGATAATTCTTTCTATACTGATATTATTTCAGAATCTCCTCT
>NC_051389.1:48801721-48806721 GCF_015228065.2 Penaeus monodon
AATGACAGATTTATAATGACAAAAGATTGATAACTGTCAAGTTTGTGATGATAATTCTTCGACAGCTGACTTGGTGAAGATGATTATCCGTTCAAAATGATAATTATTGTTCAAAATTATGATCCGACTAATTCTTTGATAACTAACATGATGGTGAAATAATTGACAAATGACAGGGCGAAAATAATAATTTGGTAACTAATAACTTGGTGATGATAATTCTCTGATAACTAACTAGCTGGTGATAACATTTATACAACTAACATGGTGATATGTTATTCACATAATTGCGGGGTTGGTGATGATAATCTGATAATCATCTCAAATGCAATGTATTCAGCATGACTTCACCAACCTGTCAAATGCATATACAGTACAGTATGTTCATTACGGTCTATTAACATGAGTTTATCATCTGCTTTCTCTTGTAATTGCTATTATCATGCGGTCACCACAAGAACTATCATAATCATTAGTATTGTCATCAGCATTAATGTCATAACTAATTATAATATTAATCGCCATTGATTCATGTCATTATTATATTCATCATTACAAGAAAACGGCCGTCAAAAAAAAAGGAAAGGTACTTAAATGCAAATAGATTTTCGTTTTGTAACAGATTTTGCAGAACATTTACACCGAGTTCAGTGGCGGTGCTACGTGTTACGATCTGCTCCCCGTTTTGTCACACTCTAACACTTATTATTTCTCCCTGGCTGTTTATTTTTGTCTGTTTGTTTATGTGTGCTTGTCCGCTTCTGTCTGTCTGTCTGTCTGTCTGTCTCTCTCTCTCTCTCTCTCTCTCTTTCTCTCTCTCTCCACTCTCTCCCTTCCTCCCCTCTTACTCCCACTCCCGTTGTTTTCTCTTTAACTCACTCTAACTCCTTTCTTTCTCTCTCTTTCTCTTCTCCAATTTCAAACGATGCTCTGCTGCAGAAAACCAAACAGTGCAACAGAGATAATCCAAAGCTGGCACAGAATAAAAGACTGATAGCAGATGAAGACGAGTTGATCTGCAAATATTTCGTAAAACTTTCTCAAGATGCCTGAATCCGCGTATCTGGAGAAGAGAGAGCACGGACTTATGTGGTTCTCCAAAGTCATTTTTCTCTTATTCAATCTGTCTCTTACTCTCTCTTATTCTTTATCTATTTCTGTACCTTGGTGGGAAATTTACACCAGCCACTGCTTATTTCGAACAATTTTGATCAAAATTATTACGTTCACAGATTATCGTCGTAATATTTATGATCATAAGTCGTATTTTGTTGGTATTTTGTTCAAAGTATTTTGTGTCGTGGATTAAAAAAATATTTTTTTGTGTGTTTTCAGTACTACAAACGATCATTTCCTTTTTTTCTAGAAGCGGGTGTTCATCATTATAAAAAAAGTGAAAAAGTAATGATCTTTTCCATGACTCATAAAACACTGCTGTGTCCCCTTTTGCCGCTCACATTCACTGCTTTACTGTAACATTTTTCGTCACTTATCACTGCTGTATATGCTGTTTCCTTTGCACGAACAATTGAAGTGACCGATACTTTAGCATCATTTATTCGCTTTGTAACCTTTGTGATCCCCCTTATCTACCTATCTATCTATCTATCTATAGATCATTTATCTATTTATCTCTCTCCTTCATCCCCGTCGACATTTGTGTAACTATTCTCTCTCTCTTTCTTTCTCTCTCTCTCCTCTCTCTCTCTCTCTCTCTCTCTCTCTCTCTCTCTCTCTCTCTCTCTCTCTCTCTCTCTCTCTCTCTCTCTCTCTCTCTCTCTCTCTCTCTATCTATCTATCTATCTATCTATCTATCTATCTATCTCATCCTTTCACCATACATCATCTCCCTATCTATCTTTTTATATATCCACATCCTTCTACCCACTCCGACCCACTCTTAACCTCCATAGAAAACCGGCCATCGTCGGACCCACCCGGTTACTAGGGTTTCCAACATCAGCAATTTGATCTTCTTCCCCTCCCTCCTCTCTCTCTCTCCCACTCTCTCTCCTCTCTCTCCTCTTCCTCCTCTCCCAACTCTCTCTCCTCTCTCTCCTCTTCCTCCTCTCTTCTCTCCCTCCTCTCTCTCCTCCACTTTCTCCTCTCCCTCCTCTCTCTCCTCTCCTCCCTTTCCCCCTTCTCCCCCCTCTCATCCTCTCTCTCCTCCCGCTTTTCTCTTTCCTCTCCCTACTAACAGTCCTCTTCCTCCATTCTCTCCTCTCTCTTCTCTCCCTTCTCCCGCTCCTCTTTTTCCTCTCTTTCCTCTCCCTTCTCTCGCTCCCGCAACCGCCTTGCACTCCTCGACATTTTTTTTTTTTTTTTTTGGGGGGGTGGGGTGGGGGGAGGGGAAATTTCTCCTTTCTTCACTAGCTCCTCTTCTTACCATAGGTCGTTGTTGTTGAGAATGGTTACTTGTGAATGTTTGTTTTATGCTTTTTGTCGATTTTCCGACAGTTCATTTGTTTTGTTCTGAGTCTTTTTTTTTCTTCTTTTTTATATATTCTCTTCCGAGTTTTGGCTCTCTCCCTCTCTCTCTCATTCTTTCTCTCTCTCTCTCTCTCTCTCTCTCTCTCTCTCTCTCTCTCTCTCTCTCTCTCTCTCTCTCTCTCTCTCTCTCTCTCTCTCTCTCTCTCTCTCTCTCTCTCTCTCTCTCTCTTTCTATCTATCTATTTATCTATCTCTATCGCTCTTTCTCAATCTCTATCTCCCTCTCACCCACTCTTCCTTTCCTTCTCTCTCCTTTCGCCTGTCCCTCTCCCCCCGTTTCCGTTATAAACACAAAAAACACAGAAAAACACCTGTGCCTCTAAAGCCAATGTCTTATGCCCTCAGACCTACCCGACAGCAACCCGGTGATCCAAGGCATGAAACCCCAGTACCTGCCAAGCGACTGGGTTGATCTGACTTGCATCTCCCGGAGGTCCAAACCGGCACCTGTTCTTACCTTCAGGATCAACTCGGAGCTAGTGAGTTGTTATTTATTTGTTTATTTATTTGTTTATTTATTTGTTTATTTATTTATCTATCTATCTGTCTATTACTATCATTATTTTTGTTTAACCTTTTTCACTGAGTCGATGCTCGTTTGTTTGGACAGCTTTTATATCACTAGACGGAATATTAGAGGGAATCATTGAGCATTGAATTTCGATGTCTTAATTTGGTGTGATTGGCCTTTCAGTGTCTTAATCATGTAAGGCACAATAAGAGCTGATAAAGTTTTATTATAGAGTTTAGAGTTCTTGGCTCATTCTTTCGATATCTTAGATCACATTAGTATGTATATGTTCATGTTTTTTTTTTTCATGGGTATATGTAAGTATATTATGAAATAACTATGAGAATATTCACATTTACATAAATAGGCCACATCATGAACTTCATTAAAATTCATTCATAATTACATAACTTCATCATAGCAAATTTATAAACCCTAAGTTTGGGTTATAATTTCTTATAAGAAAATTTTATCAGTATAATTTAGTTTTGCCTTTTGATATGTACAGGGGAGCTGTTGCAATAGAAGACAAAAATATACATTAACAAAAAGAGCCAGTGTGTTGTCCTGGCGTGTAATTAAGGGCTGTCAGATTAACCTTTGCCTTAATGAGTGCCATTTTCTTTGATTGTGTTAAAAAAGAAAGTGTTTATTAGCAGGGTATACTTTTCCAGTCCAGTGAATCTTTTGCATTTTCGTATTTTTAGTGGAAAGATAAAAAAGACAAGATAACTTTTGTGTCTTGAAATACAAAGAAAATGGAGGAATGAAAACAGAAATCCACGTTAATTTTGTTTTTGATTTATAAAGCTAGTAAACACATAAAAATGTAAACCAAGGTAATGAAGCTAATGCTTCGAGGATCCGAAACTTCCTGTTCACATAAGATTATGATACGCGTTTCTAACCTACACGATATTTTTCCTCCTGTAATTACTCTTTTCTCCTCTACCCCCTTAAAGATCTCAAAATGTATAATTCAGTGAATTACCGCACCTGGGGATACGTGATAGCTACTAGTTTCAAATCTAGCAAACGAATTTCAGTCATATGTCAATCTTTTGGCACATTTTCAATTTCATTATTGTATATGTCAACCTCTAGTTCTTCTGCGCAGTTATCTGTGCCTACCTCCTAGGTATTTAAGATACTCAGATGGTAAGTTTTTAGAAAAAAAGGTGGTAGCAAATTTAAATATTCTGTGCAGGTTTTTCGTCTAATCCAAGTGCCTATATTTTATGCGGTGCTGTTGGACACTCGCATCGTGAATGCTTCCGTCGGACGCAAAATCGGTTCAGGGGAGAAGGCACAGGTCAACTTTCATTGTTATTATTATTATTATTATTATTATTATTATTTTCATTATTATTATTATTATTATTATTGTCATTATTTTGATTATTGTTATTATTACTGTAACTAAAATCATTATTATTATTGTTATTATTAATATTATTGCATCATAACTGGTATAGTTATAATGATGATAGTGATTATGATGATAATTAAAATGATAATGGTCACCAACAACAACAACAACAACAACAATAATAATAATGATAGTAATAATAATAATAATAATAATAATAATAATAATAATAATGATAATAATAATAATTATTATTATAACAATAATAATAATAATATTTAATATTATTGTTATTATTATTATTATTATTATTATTATTATTATTATTATTATTATAGAAATGATGATAAAAACAACAACAGTAATAATAATGATAATAGTAATAATGATAATAGTAACAATAATAATTGTTATCTTAACAGTAATAGTAATAAGAACAATAATAATGATAATGATAATAATGAGAAGAATGATAATGATAATGATAATGATACTATTAATGATGAATATGATAATGATAATGACAATAATTATGATAATGATGGTGATGATAATGACAGTAATAACAATGTAACAACAATAAAAATAATATTTATAATAATAACAACATAATAATAACATTGATGGTAA
>NC_051389.1:48824221-48826721 GCF_015228065.2 Penaeus monodon
CTCCTCCTCCTCCTCCTCCTCCTCCTCCTCCTCCTCCTCCTCCTCCTCCTCCTCCTCCTGCTCCTTCTCCTCCTCCTCCTCCTCCTCCTCCTCCTCCTCCTCCTCCTCCTCCTCCTCCTCCTCCTCCTCCTGCTCCTCTCCCTCCTCTTACCTCCCCTTCTTGTTTGACATCTCCGTGTTTCTTTCATTCTTTCTTTATCTCTTTATTTCTTTTATACTATCGTCATGTTGCACTGTTATTTCTGAATAATTTTCTTGCAAGGAAATCAGCGAGAGAAAACAACAACAATACAAATGTATAATTTCCATCCAAAGAGATATACATGGCGAAGAAGATGAATAACAATTATATTTTTTTGTGTATGTGCAGATATGTAACATTTATTCTTCTTAAAACGTAAATCAATGTGGTTTGAGTACTCATTCGCCTTCAAGTCTCGTCTTCAAGTTGATGCTATGCAAACACTTAATGTATTATTCCACCCTTTCTGAATCGTGGGCGGTGATCCCTCCTCCCACTTCCCCTTCCCCCTCCCCCCCCCTCTTCTCTCTCTCGCTTAGTCATCTCTCTACCTCACTTTGACTCTCCTCCACTGTTTATGTTCATTTCCTGATTCTCTTTGTCTGTCTGTCTCTTTTAGTCTTGCCTCTCTTTCTCTTTCTCTTTTTTTTCTTCTCCTTTTCTGTCTTCCTTTGTGTCTTTGTGTCTCTGTTTGTCTATCTATCTGACTCTTTGCGTGTCTCTGTGTCTGTAGGTCTCTCTCTCTCTCTCTCTCTCTATCTATCTATCTATCTATCGATCTATCTATCTACCTATCTATCTATCTATCTATTTATCTCTTACTCAATATGTCTATCTAACTAGTTATCAATCAATCGATTTATCCATCTACCTCTCCTTGTATAACTATATACTTTATCAAAAATGCAAAGGAATCTGGAAGGTTATGAAAGGAACAAAGACACACATAAGAAGTATGATGTGTAAAGAGATTGAATTAGTGATCGCTAGAGAAAAATTTTCCAGTGCCCACGCCTCCCTTTGGCACCGAAAATGTGGTCGAGAGAACGATACATCTCTCTATATCTCTCCTTATTGCCTATTTTACTTCTTTTTTTTTTGCTGCTGTTGTTGTTGTTGTATGCTTCATTTTTTGTTATCACCCTTTGTTATTTCAACGTATGATTAACGGAATTCAGATTCAGTTCGCCAATGGACAGCTTCATTGAAGACATGTTTCACTGTCATGCAAAAACAGATGCTTCTCACTGTTTTATGGAGGAAAAAAGTGCTTGGTCTTACAGCTTTTACACAACGATTTTTTTTCTCGTTAATATAGAAACATGTCCTTATCCTCGAAATAATAATTTGATCAAATTGATTTTTTCAAACAACCCCTATATATATGTATGTATGTATATATAAGAAACATCTTTGTTCAGTGACCTAACCCTTTCATGTGATCTCATTACCCCCAAATGACCTTCATGGATGTGATCATAACTGCTATAGAGAAGTTTGAAGCAGTTATCAACGATATTTGTTTACATGTTTCTTCGCATAAGGATACTATATTCTTATCTCTATGTACAGTGTGATAAATTATCCCCACTTTGTAATCGTTACAACGTAAAGAAGTAAGAGTTGCTCAAGCCAAAATTAGGAGAATGTATCAGTACTGTATAATCCTTAGTCTTGTTCAGTAGATTGTATATGTAAAAGCTCTGTTGTTCGTGTTCTGATTTGTCTGTTGAACACACTTAGGTTCATATACACTCCGAATAACAGGTAGGTGATGCATTCTTTGTGTATCGTGACAGGGGGAAGAGACAAGAGCGACTATTGTGAGTAAATCGTGCTCTTGAATGCAAAGTGGCTGAATATATGAATGAGCAAAGAAGTAGGTAATGTATACACACGATGGATGCATACAAGAAGTCTTTCCATCTTAATAAAACGAAAAAGAAAGAAAGAAGAAAAGATAAAGAAAGAAGGGGAAGAAGGAGAAAGAAGAGAAAGAAACCCAAATGAAGAAGAAGAAAAAATAGTACTGGATCCCCTTAGAAATTACGATGAACGATTTTTTTTTTAATTAATCTTTCTCTGGTTGTCAGCAGTGTGTTCTAACAGTTTTCCAGTCGCTGATAAAATGACGTAGGAGTTGATTAAGCTTTTCCACTTTTGATAGGCTTTTACCTCTGTAAATCACGAATTTGATATCGAATAAATCGTCTTCAGTAGGTAATCCATAGTAAGGTTGTGTATTCCATATTTTCATTTGTATATCCCCTGCAAGAAAGCTGGACATTTTACAATACAAAAAAATATGGCGATGAATTGTGGAATATTTTCATAAGCACAATTTGTTGCTCGCGCTACATCTATGGCTGCTGTGTATGGTATCAAAGAGGGTCTGTCATGGTCCCTGTGTTCTCATTTATCCAAATAAACATGTGTATTTATCCTTGTTGTTTGGCTTATATATCCTCTTCGTAAGGT
>NC_051389.1:48839221-48843195 GCF_015228065.2 Penaeus monodon
GAAAGGAGGCTTATTGGTCGGTAGTTTTTTAGATCCTTTCTATCCCCCTTTTTATGTATCAAAATAATGGTTGCATTTTTTCAGGCTTTCGGAGTTTTACCGTTGATGATGCATTTGTTAAAAAGATTGGCTAGTTTCATTGTTGCGATTTCGTCAGCATCTTTTATAAAGCTTATACTAATTTTGCCTTTCCTAGTGTTTCCTTCTCTTCATGCCTGTAAGTGCTCTTTTTATTTCTTCTGTTGTGATGCTAGATACGTCTCTAGTTACCGCGTTTGCTTCTATCAGAGGTTGTTCACTTGAGTTGTATAGATCCCTGTAAAAGTATTCCACTACTCTTATGATTTCATTCTCATTATATTTCACTTCTCCAACTGGTTTCTTTATTGCATGCAATTGGTTTCTCCCTAAGCCGAGTCTCCTTTCAACTGTTTTCATGCTGGTACCTGAATTCACTATTTCCTATATTATTTGAGTATTGAATTTCCGTACATCTTCTCTCTTCTTTTTGTTTATAGTCTTTGTTAGTTCAGCTAATTCTATTTTGTCCCTGCTTGACGATACTTTCATAACCCTACGTTTTTGCATAAGCTCTCTAGTTTCAACCGAGAACTTGCTGGAGCTTTGCTTGACGTTCTTACCACCTACTTCAAGTGCACCTTCCTATATTATGTCACTGAATTGTTTGTTGATATGGTCAATGTTGACATCTTCGTCGCTTAGAAGTGAATATCTGTTTTGGATGATAAGGTTAAATTCTGTCGCTATGGTCTTCAACTTAGCTAAATTTGGCTGCGGTTTTCGTATGAGTTTACTCCTTTCCCCTCTGAAGTGTAATTTAATATGGCCTCTGACCATTCTATGGTCGCTGCCAATATTTACTTTATTAATTTATTTTTTACTGTATCGCGCCTATTTGAAATTATGAAGTCAATTTCGGTTTTGATGTCAGATAACGACTTCCATGTCTACTTCGGTTCTAGTCTATCACTCAATATCATGTATTCATGATATTGAGTGATCGAGCTTCCGCAAAATCGATTAGCATTTGTCCCCACTCATTCCTAGTGTCTATTCGGGAATTCCCCGCTACGATACGTCTTTTTATCTATTTTGGCATTAAAATCTCACATAATTATTGTGAAATGGGTTTTTACTCTCACTGGCTAAATTAACATCTTCATAGAAACTCTCTATTTCTTTATCACTGTGGTTGCAAGTTGGAGCATAGACTTGAGCAACATTTAAGTTGTACCTATTGTTTAGTTTTATTGATACTGAAGCCACTATTTCGCTTATACTATAGAATTCCACGATGTTCTTTTCTAAACGTTTATGAACTAAGAAACCTACCCCTAATTCTTGCTTGCTACCCTGATGTTTACCTTTCCAATAAAGCACGTGTTCATCATTTAGTATCTTCTGTCCTTCGCCTTGTCTTCTAAACTTACAGAGTCTCACAAATACCCCATTTAGTGAAGGAGAGTTCCTCAAGTAATTCTAGTGAGACGGATTCAATTCTCATTGTCCTTATATCATATGTGCAAAGGTTCACCAACGTCGGGCGGCCTGTTTTTAACCGGAGATTCTTTGCACCCTCTGCACCAGAGCGATCCTGATCGTTGCCGTAACCAGAGGCTCCTTCGCCTCAGGTGAGTGAGGGCCATTGCTCTGTTTGTGCAGTCAGTTTTTTTTTCTTTCTTTCTTTTTCTTTCTTTCTTTTTCTTTCTTTCTTTCATTTTTTTTTCTTTTCTTTTCTTTTTTTCTTTTTTGATTGAGAGGTAGACAGCCGAGTCACCACCTTGGTGGGAGGGGGAGTAGCTTAGCCGGGATGCCACTGATAAGCCCGTCCAGCAAGCTTGGCCCTGTCTAGTGTGGCAACGCACGGCCTGCTCACTAAGCCTGGGTTTACTCCCGTGACCATGGGCTTGAGTATCAGAAGTGTATATATGCGTGATTCTATTTTATACACTGATTTTATTTATACGTATGTACGCCATTGCAGACATAGTTATTCACCCGCAAATGCCCTAATTATTACGTATATTTTCATTTTCGTGTACATGCACATACAAGCATATACCTTTACATATACTCCTATGCATATATGCATAATACTCCTACATTATACACACATGCACATACACATGCATACCCATTTATAGATGTATGCACACATCAAATGCGCATACATATCTTTATACGCATCCCCATATGTGCGAACACACACACGCACACACACACACACACACACACACACACACACACACACACACACACACACACACACACACACACACACACACACACACACACACACACACACACACACACACACACACACACACACACATGTATTGTATATATGTATATGTTATATATATATATATATATATATATATATATATATATATATATATATATATATATAATATAATATAATATATGTATATACATATATATGCATATATATATATATATATATATATATATATATATATATATATATATATATATATATATAATGTGTTGTGTGTGTGTGTGTGTGTGTGTGTGTGTGTGTGTGTGTGTGTGTATGTACATATACTATATATATATACATATATATATAAATATGTATATGTATACATGTATATATTATATATATACATATATATTGTGTATATATATACTGTGTATCATGCGCTTCCTTTGTGTAGTTATGATTAACATGTCCAAAGTTTACTTTCATTTTCTTGCAACTTTTTGTCACAAACCGAATTAAAACAGCACTCGGTCTCTCCAAAAGAAAGTTAGGGAGCTGAACTTTGAAGTGGTTACATTCAAATTATTAACAAGAAGTTCAAAATGACGAAGAAGCCAGTTGTAATAATCTTCTGAATTATGGATCAGTCATAAAATAATTCATATGAATGGTCATAAGGTAAGTAAACAAAAAGATGCATTAATCCTAAGGATCAAAGCACGTACATATGGAAATATAATGTATAGTCGCGCACAGAAATCCATTAAACATGGTGATGGAACAAACATGTCAGTTGTCAAGGAGATGGTTGGCTGCTCAAAGTAATTCTACTAATTCCTTCGAATGCTATTATAAATTATTTTTTTTTTATGAAGGTGGTCGGAATTTCCTTGATACTATACTAACTTGCCAGTTCAATAGATGTTGTTATATCATGTTCTGTAGTATATGAATTACATATGATATAGTGTGTTTACTTTGATGATTCAATCTTTTATGGAAGAAAGCGACATGTATAACTGCGATGCATGATGCAGATATACATACATACATACATACATACATATGTATAAATATATATATATATATATATATATATATATATATATATTCATGTATATATATACATATATATGTATTATATATATATATATATATGTATACATATGTTTATACATACATATATAGGAATATATATACATATGTATATACATATATATATGAATATATATATGCATATATATACATATACATATACATATATATACATGTACATAGATATATATACATATATATAATATACATACATACATACATATATAATATATATATATATATATATATGTATATATATATATATATATATGTATGTATATATATATATATAGATAGATAGATAGATATAGATATACCCCCCCCACACACACACACACACTGTACTGTACATATTAGACCGAACATCTTGTTCTATCATTTTATCATTATTATCATCACTTATATTTCATACTGCTTCATTAATGGTAGGCTTTGAGTTAATAGATATTTTCCATTACGTTTCCAGAATAATCAGTTTGTATAAGATTAATTTCTAAAAAGTTGGTTTGTGGTTTGAATAATTAATAATATGAAATACAAATAACAGTGACGATATTAGCAATACTAATATTGATAATTGCAAATTGAAAATGATGATATAATGAAAGTATAAGTAAGTATAATATCAGTGACG
>NC_051389.1:48843295-48848295 GCF_015228065.2 Penaeus monodon
AATAATAAGAAATATAAATTAATAATAAGATGAAAATAAGGATAACGATAATAATAATATGAATAGTAGTGGCAATAACAATAATAATGGTAACAAAAATAATCAGATAATAATAAAATATATAATAGTATCATTAAGAATAAAAAAGATAATAATAATAACAATGATAATATCACTGATGACAATAACAAAAATGATAATGGTAACAAAAAAATGATGATAACGAAATTGTCATTGAAAATAACAAAAAACATTAATAATGACAAAATCAGTAAATGATAATGAGGCTAATGATAATGTAATAACAAAGATAACAGTAACAATGAGAATGATAATAATAATAACAATAATAATAAAATAATAATAATAATAATAATAATAATAATAACAATAATAATAATAATAACAATAATAATAATAATAATAATAATAATAAAGTTTATCTAAGAATAGCGCCGACAGAATGATATCTAGTCATTATAGTACACAGTTATCTTCATTACTTACATGAACTTCTTAAACGTGGATCTTAAGATGCAGATAATAGCAGTTTGCGTTATCATTTTCGTCCTCAAGGAAGCTCAAGAGACCATGAGTTATATCAATTGTTTCCTATCATAATGATCCTTGTAGATACACATATGTATCTATGTATGTATGTTGCAATTACAGTAATATATTTTGATTAAGGGACATACATACACACACACACACACACACAAACACACAAACACATACATATATATATATACGTATATACATGTATATATATATATATATATATATATATATATATATATATATATATATATATATATATATATATATATATATATATATATATATATATAGTTTTTGCGTTACGTCGTATTGAAGCTGATGTTATATTCGAAGTTTTCACTTGTCTTCTCTTTTTTTTTTTTCGCTGTTATTAATTTTGTTTGTTTGTCACTGATTCTGTCTCTGTTTCTCTCATTCTCTCTCTCTCTCTCTCTATCTATCTATCTATCTATCTATCTATCTCATTATGTCTGTCGTAGCGTGATATATCTCATTATGTCTGTTTTAATCCTTCCAATATCCTCACTCTCTCTCTCTCTTTAATTTTTTCTTTTTTCTCTCATCTCTTCTCTTTTCCCCTCTCTCTCTTTTATCATTCTCTCTCTGCACATTTACTCCTTTTTGCTCTCTAATTTCTTTTGCTGCCTGTTTCTCTTTTAATTTTTCCTCCTTTTGTCTTTTCAGTGCATTGTTTTGTACCATTCCGTTATTTCACACTTGTTAATGTAACCTCTGCTTTTTACCGTGATAATTATTTTTGTTTTCCTTTTTAACATGAACATATATGTTGCATAGTCGATATAGATTCACTCACTCTTTATACCCAACAACACACTGTAGACACAAATACATAATCTCTATTCAGTGTACAGAATGACCAACAAATTGTAGTATTATGGAGCTAAAGTCAAACAAACTAACAAGAATAAGCTGTGTTATGGAAATGTTCGTACAGCAATTAGTAAAAGATTATCTACGTTGATTTTCCTGTAAAGAAGGTAAGTCTTTGTGGGCCTGTTATAGTAAATGACATATGACAATCGTAATGATAAAAATAATACTGATGGTTATGATAGAAATAAATGAGAAAGTCAAAATGGAATACAATCCCCTCTTGCGTTTCAGATCCCTTTCAAAAGCGAAATCAACAGAATCGAAGATCACTCTCGTTCAACGCGTGTTTATTAAAGGTTGATTAGCCCGTTTAAAGAACAGACTGGGAAACTGTAACGTTCACTGGCTTGGAATTTGTAGTGGATACTCGATGATTTTGGCAAATGCTTTCGAAACTGACTAACAGGAATTTCAGCATTACACGGAAAGTAACTATAACATACCAGTACTACATTATTTATAAATCCCGAAATAATAACTGGTAGGATATTAAGTAATACTAATCAGGGTAATATATGTCATTAATCAACCTTCGCAGTTTTCAAATGCAGTCCACAAAACTAATTCCAGCCGTGTTTTGCATCGCTAAACATTGCCTGAATCAGAACGTTATTATTCAACGCTCACTGCATATGCTCTGCAAGTCTCTGTAAGACTTTATTGATAAAAGTATAAAAGTAGTTATTTAAACCAATAACTAATAGAAATAGAAAGAAAAGAACTAACAGAAAAAAAACTCATGTGATAATACAACACAATACAACAGACTCGTGTTAACAACTGTAGTGGATGGATACGTGACTAATCCCCAGTCTCTTATAACACAGACATGCCAAACGAAGAACGTGATGAAACCGTATATCTTTTGGCTTCAATTGTGCATCAAATTCCCGGAGAAAGTATTGAGTATGAGGCCGGCTTTCGACTAGATGAATTTTAGACAGAGACAGAGGAGCCTTTTTGCATCAAGATGTAAAATACAGGCAGAAATAAAAGAAGTTTGGAATAAAACAGTAATAAAAGAAACACAGGAAACATTAGTAATAAAAGAAACACAGGAAACATTAGTAATAAAAGAAACATCGAAAACATAATAGAAATAAAAGAAACGTATAAAACATAACATCAATAAAAGAAACATGGGACACATAACAGAAATAAAAGAGACATAGGAAAAATAATAGAAATAATAGAAATTACTCAGATATTGCAGACCCCCGCCAGCTTCAGAAATTTAGTTGCAAAATACACAAATTTACCACACTGCAGAAGGGGAAAGTGGAGAGTAGAAGGGACAGGACTCATTGTTCAAATATACTATATGTTATGTGATTTTGAAAAACATATTGAAAAAGTAATTTTTTCCCCTTTAAGAACATGAGACCATAATGCTTTTGCATTCTCTCTCTCTCTCTCTCTCTCTCTCTCTCTCTCTCTCTATATATATATATATATATATATATATATATATATATATATATATATATATATATATATATATATATATATATATATACATATATATACATATATGTATATATACATATATATATATATATATATATATATATATATATATATTATATATATATATATATATATATATATATATATATATATATAACGAGTGAAACCAACCCTTGACTATGCTCAATCAACCAAAACCCCCAAAATTCGGCCTTAATATCCCCCAGAACTCTACTTATAATTTTTACCCTCATCCACCCCGAAATCTACCAATCTTATTCTACTTTCATCAGCTTTAGACCCCGAGACATAAACATAAACTCGCAGTCAACAAATTTATTCAAATTTTAATAGAAGAAATAAAGTGTGTGCATGGTGAAGAAAATCAAATGTCTTATTAATATATTTGGTATTAACTTTTTAATCAATACCGAAATGATAACAATAATACCAATGATAATAATATTAATAGTAATAATAATTATAATAATAATAATAATAATTATAATGATGATGACGATGATGATGATAATGATGATAACAACAGTAATAATAATGATAATAATAGTAACAACAACAACAACAACAACAACAACAATAATAATAATAATAATAATAATAATAATAATAATAATGATAATAATAATAATAATAATAATAATAATAATAAAAAAAAATAATAATAATAATAAAAAAATAATGATAATGATACTGATGATGATGATGATGATAAGAATGGCTGTAGCAACATTAATACTAATGACCTATGTGTCAAAAGGCATTGTGTTCCAACAAAACCGCTGTTGTAACTCTTGTGTCTATTGCAGAAACCGTCTAGCTACTGCAATATAGAATTTAATACGATATAAAATAAATTTAAAAATTACCCTTTCAGCTTTACTTGACGACACTACCCGTAAAGATGAAATAATTCCTCATTCATAACATTTTTAACGGAGATAAGAAATATAATGCCAAAGCTATCGTATTTTGCACGAGGGACTGTAGTTATTTTCAGGATACATAACATATTCTGTTTGCGTCAGAGTTGAACCCATGACTACAAATCTTGAAGGTGGGGGCGGATTTCAGTGCAGGTTTTCACAGCTAAATAAACATCAGGAGTTGACGATTTTCGCCTTGCATGTTCACGAACTATGACTCTTTCTATAAGATCCAGAAAATCCTGGATCTTAAATTATTTAAGTGGATTGTGTGGTTCCTATTGAGAAGGTTTTGGGTAAGTTATTTTCTTGTCCATTAGGGGTAAATGGAAGGGTTAGTAGGTAAGATTGTGGATAGGGAAGAGGAGTTATTTTGTGTTAATGTTATATTTCATCAACAGGTAAGAAACAAGAATTGAAATATGTGTATAGCTTCTCGTTTCTATTGCACACAACGCACCACCATCTTATTCGCTCTCGCTCTAACCCTCCCTGGGCCCTTCACCATCCCTCCTCACTTCCTCTCTCTCTCCCCTTCGCCTGCGTCCTTTTCCTTCCACCCTCCTTCCCTCTTCCCCTTCTTCTCACTATCCCTACTTCCTCTCTTCCTTCACCTTCCATACTTCACCCCATTTCATCTCCTTTCTCTCTCTCGTTCTCTTCCTCTCTCTCCCTCGCTCCTTCCACCCCCACCCCCCCTTTGCTTTGCTTTCCACGCTCTCTCTCCTACTCCGCCCTCCTTTTTTTGCTCTGTCCTCCACCCTCACACTCTTTCTCTTTCTCTTTTTTGCCCCTACTCCACCCGCTCTCCTTGCGTCTCCTCTTTCTACTCCCACTCCCTCATCCCTCTTTGCACTCTCTCCCCAACTCCCAGCTCCTTCCCCGCCCTTTCCCTCTCCCATTTTTATATCACTTCACACCCTCTCCCCTCTCACCTTCTCGCCCTCCCCTCTCTACCGCCCACCATCCCCGCCATTTTCCCTCTCCCCTTTCGAACCCCACTCCATCCTTCCCTCTCCCTCCTCCCTCTCCAACTCCATTCCACCCCTCTCTCTTCGCCCTCTCCCCTCCGTACCCCTATTCTCCCCTCTTCATAATTCCCGCCCTCTCCCCTTTCGAACCCCACTCCACCCC
>NC_051389.1:48849803-48872303 GCF_015228065.2 Penaeus monodon
TTTAGTATATAATATATTATATATATATATTTTATAATTATATATATTTTTATAATATATATAATATATATAGATAATACTAATGTATAATAATATATATAATTATATATATATATATTATAATATATTATATTTAAATATGATATATATTTATAATTATATATTTTTAATATTTTATAATATATATAAATGATAAATATATTATATATATAAATATATATGTGTAGATATATATATATATATATATATATAATAGAGAGAGAGAGAGAGGAGAGAGAGAGAGAGAGAGGAGAAGAAAAAGCATTATGGTTCATGTTTTTAAAAGGGGGAAAAAAAATCTTTTTCATATTTTTTTAAAAATCACAAACATATAGTATATTTGAAAATGAGTCCCTGTCCCTTCTACTCCCACTTTCCCCTTCTGCATGGGGAAAATTTTGTGTTTTTTTGCAACAAAATTTTCTGAAGTGGGGGGGGGCTGAAATATCTGAGTAATTTCTATTATTTTATTATTTTTCCTTGTCTCTTTTTTCTTTAGTGCCCCAGTTTTTTTTTTTGAGTTATGTTTATACGTTTTTTTTATTTCATTATTTTTTTCGAGTTTCTTTTTTTACTAATTTTTCCTGTGTTTTTTTTTTACTAATTTTTCCTGTGTTTTTTTTATTACAATGTTTCCGGGTTCTTTTATTACTAATTTTCCCTGTTTTTTCTTTTTTTTCGATTTTCCAAACTTTTTTATTTTGCCTGTTTTTTTACATCTTGGTGCAAAAAGGCTCCTCTTTCATTCAAAAATTCATCTAGTCAAAAGCCGGCCTCATACTAATACTTTCTCCGGGAATTTGATGCAAAAATTGAAGCCAAAAATATACGGTTTCATCACGTTTTTCTTTTGGCATGTCTGTGTTATAAGAGACGGGGATTAGTCACGTACCCATCCACTACGTTGTTAACACGAGTCTGTTGTATGGTTTTTTACAATGATTTTTTTTTCTGTTAGTTTTTTTCTTTCATTTCTTTTAGTTTTTGGTTTAAAAATACTTTTATACTTTATCAAAAAAGTCTTACGAGACTTGCAGAGCATATGCAGTGAGCTTTGAATAATAACTTTTCGTTCAGGAAATGTTTAGCGTGCAAAACACGGCTGGAATTTTTTGTGATGCTTTTGAAAACTGCGAAGGTTGTTTAAAGACATTATTCCCCGATTAGTATTATTAATACCTACCAGTTTTTTATTTCGGTTTAAAAAAATGTAGTACTGGTATGTTATAGTTACTTTCCGTGTAATGTGAAACCCCTGTTAGTCATTTTTCGAAAGCATTTGCCAAAATCATCGAACCACTACAAATTCAAGCCAGTGAACGTTACATTTTCCCCATCGTTTTTTAAAGGGCTTAAACCCTTTTAATAACCGCTTTTGAAGAGAGTGATCTTCGTTTCTGTTGATTCGTTTTTAAAAGGATCTAAAAACGAAAGAGGGATTGTATTCCATTTTGACTTCTTTTTTTTTTTTCTACAAAACCCATCAGTATTTTTTTTTATCATTACGATTGTCATAGTCATTTACATAACGGGCCCAAAAGACTTACCTTTTTACGGGAAAAATCAACGTAATAATCTTTACTAATTGCTTACGAACTTTTCCATAACAAGCTTTATTTTTGTTAGTTTTTGATTTAGCTCCATATATAAAATTTTTTGGTTTTCTGTACCTGAATAGAGATTTGTATTTTGTGTCTACAGTGTGTTTTTGGGGTATAAAGAGTGAGTAAATCTATTCGACTCTGCAACATATATGTTTGTTAAAAGGAAAACAAAAATATTATACGGAAAAAAGCAGAGGTTCATTTAACTGTGAAATAAAGGAATGGTAAAAACAATGCACTGAAAAAACAAAAAGAGGAAAAAAAATTAAAAGAGAAAACAGCAGCAAAAGAAATTGAGAGCAAAAAAGGGGTAAAAGGCAGAGGGAAAAAAGATAAAAGAGAGAGAGGGGAAAAGAGAAGAGATGAAGAAAAAAGAAAAAATTTAAAAAGAGAGAGAGGTGAGGGTATTTAAAGGATTAAAATGAGCCCTGATGAGTATCACGTACGACAGAAAATAATGAGATAGATAGAAGATAGATAGATAGATAGAGAGAGAGAGAGAGAGAATGAAGAAAAAGAGAAAAATCAGTGACAAACAAACAAAATTAATAACAGCGAAAAAAAAAAAAAAAAAAGAGAAGACAGTGAAAACTTCGAATAAACTCGCTTCAATACGACTAAAGCAAAAAAATATATATATATATATATAATATATATATATATATATAAAAATATAATTATAAAATATATTAATTAAATATAATTATATATTATTATGTATTACGTATATATATATTTGTATGTTTTGTGTTTGTGTGTGTGTGTATGTATGTCCCCTTTAAACAAAAAAATATTACGTAATTGCCATAATAATAGATACATAGTGTATCTACAAGGATCTTATGATAGGAAACAATTGATATAACTCTGGTCTCTTGAGTTCCTTGAGGACGAAAATAATAACGCAAATGTATTATCTGCATCTTAAGATCCACGTTTAAGAAGTTATGTAAGTAATGAAGATAACTGTGTACTATAATGATAGATATCATTCTGTCGGCGCTATTCTTAGATAAAATTTATTATTATTTTATTATTATTTTTTGTTATTTTTTTATTATTTTTATTTTTTATTTTTTTATTTTTATTTTATTTCATTATTTTTTTGTATTATTACATTTCATTATCTTTATCGTTTTCATTATTATTATTGTTATTTTTATTGTTATATTATTATTATTTCATTATTATTATTTTTATATTATTATTATTATTATTATTATTATTATTATCATTATCATTTTTACTGTTTCTTTTTTATTACATTATCATTAGCCCCCATTTTCATTTTTCTGATTTTGTCATTATTAATGTTTTTTGTTATTTTTAATGACAATTTTTGTTATCATCATTTTTTTGTTACATTTTCATTTTGTTTTTGTTCAGTGATATTTTATTGTTTTTATTATTTTCTTTTTTATTCTTAATATTACTATTATTTTTATCATTATCATTATCATTATCTTATTTCATTATTTTATTATTACTATTATTTTTTCATTTATTTATTGTTACTTTTTTATATTATTATTTTTATTAATTATTTTATTATTATTATTATTATATTATTATTATTATTATTATTATTATAACCCCAGGGTTTGGGCCGGTGGTTCTAGTTCTGCCGTGATCCACCCACGTAATTCCAGATGAATTTAAATATTAAGCAATATTGATATTTATTAAAGCACCTTTCTTAACAGACACATGAATGACTTTGTTTAACATTATTACGGGTATGTGTGGCTGACACTTTGATGTTCTTTTCGGCCTTGCTAGTTTTGTGTTCGTTTTTAGTTGTGCAGTTTTTTTTCCGTCCTGTGACATGTTCAGTTTGAAGTGTTATTTATGGTAGTTTAAAAAGCCCCAAAAAATGTTGTATGTATTATGTAAATGTGTTGGTTACCCTGCACAGTGATACCTGTGTAGGGTAAGTAATTCGTGACTTAATTAATCATTGAATACAGTAATATCAACAAAGTAAAATAACTGAAAAGGGATTTGTATGAAATTTGAAAACAAAGGAAAGTACTAGACATTACCAACAGTACCAAATAGAATGTATTTATGAAGTCGATTCGTTCTTAAACATTATTGGGCACTACAGTTATCATTATCATTATTCATATTTTCATTGTCATTATTGTCATTATTATTCTTAATTATTATTATCATTACCATTATTGGTATTATTATTTTTATGACCATTTTCATTTCTATCAAAATTGTTATTGTTATTTTTATCATTATTATTATTATTATTATTATTATTATTATTATATTATTATTTTTGTTTTTATTATTATCATTACTATATGTTTTTATTTTTTTGGTTTTCTATAATATATAATTTATGTATAACCCCCCCTATATATATTATATGATTATAAATATTTTTTATTTTATGTTTTCCCATTATTTTATTTTTTAAAAATTTTTATTTATATATTATACTTTTTTATATATATTTTAATTTAATTTTCATATTAATTGTAATATTCATTTATTTTATTTTATTTTAATTTTTCAAAAAAAACAAAAATTTAAATTTATAAATGATATTTGGAAACAAAAAGGGAAAATATTATTAAAAAATACATTAAAACTATAAAATATAGATATAATAATAAAATGTAAACAAATTTTTAATATTACAAAATTTTTTGGGGGGGGGGTTTTCAATTTTATTATTATTATAATAAAATATATATATAAATATATATATATATTATATAGATTTATTATTTATAGTATTTATGTATAATATTATACAGATATATATTTATGATTTTATATATTAATTATTTATTATTATTTTTATGTTTTATTTTGATAATTATTATATGTTTTATTTTAATTATATAATTTATATATATTATATAAAATATTTTTATAATACATATATTTTATTTATATATATATATATATATACATATATTTATTTTTTTTTTTTAATATTTATAAAATTTTATTAATATGATAATATATTATATTATTATAAAATTTATATTTTATTTAAAATTGTATGTAAAAAATATTTTAAAATTTAAATAATATATATATATAATGTATATATAACATTATTATATTATGTATATACATTTTATATAATATGTTTATATTCATATATATTATATATTTTATTATATATAATATATTATAATATTTATATTTTCATTTTTAAATTTATTATATATATATAAACATATATATCTTTTATATATTATAAATAAAATTTTTTATATATATATATATAAATATTTATATATATAAAATATTATATATATATAAGTATATATATATATATATATATAAAAATTTTTTAATATGTATTATTATGATTTTGTATTTATATTCCCTTTTACATCCTTTTTTCTCTAAAAAAAATAATCAAAAAAAACCCCTTATAATTTAATTATATATACAAAAATAAATTAACAATATTATTGAACGGCAATTTGTATAGTACAAGGAAATTCCGACCCCTTTCAAAAAAAAAAAAAATATACTTAAAGGGAATTGGAAAATTAGAGAAACTTTGGAAACTCATTTTGCCTCCCCTTGTTTAAGGGTTTTTTTGGGCGCGACTAACATATTTTCCCCATATGTACGTGCTTTGATCTTAGGTTAATGCCTTTTTGTTTACTTCCCTTGACCTTCATTGATTTTTTTATGATGATCCAAATTCAGAAGATTTTACAACTGGCTTTTTCGTCTTTTTTGAATTCTTGTTATAATTTGAATGAACCCTTAAAAAGTTCAGCTCCCTAACTTTCTTTTTGGGGGACCGATGCGTTTTAATTCGGTTTGTGACAAAAAATTGCAGAAAAGAAAGTAAACTTTGGACATGTTAATCATAACTACACAAAAAAGCGCTGATACACAGTATATAATACACAATATATATGTATTATATTATATACATGTATAATATAATATTTTTATATATTTGTTATAATATAGATATGTACATACACACACAACCAAAACCACACACACACACACACACACCACACACCCAAAATATATATATATATTATAATAATATATATATATAATAATATATTTTATATATATATTTTATATATATATGCATATATATGTAATACATATATTATATATTTATATTATATATATATATATATATATTATAATATATATAATTAAATATAATTTTTTATTATATATAGCATACCCAACACACACAAAACACAAACATACACACAAAACACACACCAAACACACACACACACAACACAATGAAAATATACATTACATAATAGATAAAATATATATATAATATATATTATATAATATATATAATATAATAAAAATACATATACTTATACAGATACTTTGTGGTGTGTGTGTGGTGTGTGTGTGTGTGTTTTTTGTGTTGTGTGGTTTTTGGGGTGTGGGGGTGTGTGTGTGTGTATGTTGTGTGTGGTGTTGTGGTTGTTGTGTGTGTGTGTGGTGTGTGTGTGTGTGGTGTGTGTTTTGTTGTGTGTGTTGTGTTGCGTGGTGTTTGCATATATGGGGATGGTATAAAAATATGATGCGCATTTGATGTGTGCATACATCTATAAATGGGGATCGGATGTGCATGTGTGATAAAGTAGGGTATTTTGCATATATGCATAGGAGTATATGTAAAATATATGCTTGTAGTGCATTACACAAAAAAAGAAAATATACGTAATAAATTTGGGCATTTTGGGGGGAAAAACTATGTCTGAATGGGACATACGTATAAATAAAATCAGGTATAAAATAGAATCCGCAAATACACTTCTGATACTCAAGCCATGGTCACGGAGTAAAACCCCGGGTTTGTGAGCAGGGGCCCTGCGTTGCCACACTAGACAGGGCCAAGCTTGCTGGGCGGGCTTTCATGGGATCCCGGTAACTACTCCCCCCCCCCCAAGGTGTTCTCGGCTGTCTAACCCCTCAATCAAAAGAAAAAAAAAAAGAAAAGAAAAAAAAATGAAAGAAAGAAAAAAAAAAAGAAAGAAAGAAAAAAAAAGAAAGAAAAAAAAATGACTGCCAAACAGAGCAATGGGCCCTCACTCACCTAGGCGAAAGGGGCCCCTTTGGGTTTCGGCAACGAAGATCGCTCGGTGCAGGGGCAAAGAATCTCCGGGTTAAAAAAAGGCCGCCCGACGTTTGGGGAACCCTTTTCAATTGATATAAGGACAATGAAATTGAAACCGTTACTAGAATTACTTTAGGAACTCTCCTTCACTAAAAAGGGGGATTTTGAGACTCTGTAAGTTTTGAAGACAAGGCGAAGGGCAGAAGATACTAAATGATAACACTGCTTTTTTGGAAAGGAAACATCAGGGTACAAGCAAGAATTAGGGTGGTTTTTAGTTTAAAGTTTAGAAAAGAACATCGTGGGAAATTTTATAGTATAAACGAAATAGTGGCTTCAGTACAATAAACTAAAAAAAGGTACAAATTAAATGTTGCTCAAGTCTATGTCCAACTTGAACCACAGTGATAAAGAAAAGAGAGTTTCTATGAAAATGTTAAATTTTTCCGTGAGAGTAAAAACCCCTTTCAAATAAATTTTTGAATTTTTAAAGCCAAATGATAAAAAAACGTATCGAGCGGGAATTCCCCAATAGACACTAGGAATGATGGGGGCAAATTTCTAACGATTTTTCGGAAGCTCGATCATCAAACATAAAAACATGAAAATTGATTATAGACTAAACCGAAGTAGACATGGAAGTGTTTGACATCAAAAAACCCAAATTGACTTCATAATTTTTAAAAAAGGCGCGATAAGTAAAAAAAAATTTAAAAAAGTAAATATTTGGGGCGACCATGAATGGTAGAGGGGATATTAAATTACCTTCAGAGGGGAAGGAGTAAACCATACGAAAACCCCAGCCAAATTTTAGCTAAGTTTAAAACCATAGCGACAGTTTAACCTTACATCCAAAACAGATATTCACTTCTAAGCGACGAAGATGAACATTGACCATATCAACAAAAAAAATTCAGTACATAATATAGGAAGGTGCCTTAAGTAGGTGGTAAGAAAGTCAAGCAAGCCCAGCAATTCTCGGTTGAAAAATAGAGAGCTTATGCAAAAACGTAGGGTTTGAAAATATCGTCAAACAGGGACAAAATAGAATTAGTGAACTAACAAAGACTATAAACAAAAAAGAAGAAGTGACGGAAATTTAAAACTCAAATAATTAGGAAATAGTAATTTAGGACCCGAGGAAAAAAAGTTGAAAGGAGACTCGGTTAGGAGAAACCCAAATTCATGCAATAAAGAAAAACCCGTTGGGAATTTAAATATAAGAGAATGAAATCATAAGAGTAGTGGAATATTTTAAGGGAACTATAAACTCAAAGGGAAAACCTCTGTAGAAAAACCCCCCCCCCCCGGGAACTAGGGACGTATCTAGCATCACAACAGAAGAAAAAAAAAGCCTTACAGGCATGAAGAGAAGGAAAACTAGGAAAGGGAAATTAGTATAAGCCTTATAAAAGATGCTGACGAAATCGCCGGGGAAATAGCCCCTCTTTTTAACAAATGCATCATCAAAGGGAAAAAATCCGAAAAGCCTGAAAAAAAGCAACCATTATTTTTTTACATAAAAAGGGGGATAGAAAGGATCTAAAAAACACCGACCAATAAGCCTCCTTCAGCTACTTACAAAATATCCAAAAATCACCCCAATCGCATCTCTGACAGTCTAGATTTAACCAGCCTGAGAACAGGCAGGGGGCCCCCGCAGTGGGTTTTCAACAAAACCCCATCCACACGCTCACCCAAAAAAGAGAAAAAAAAAAAGCGAAATAGGAAAAACCCGTGTATGGCATTTATCGATTACGAAAAAAGGGATTTAAATCCCCGCAGTACTAGAACTTCCGAAAACAGGGGGGTAGGGAGGTATATTGTAAATTATGTAAGATATACAAAGAGGGACAGCAACCATCAAGCTCTACCGGAAACCCACAAAATCCAATTAAAAAAACTGTTAAAAAGGTGATACCCTTACCAAAACTGTTTACAAAATTTTTTGAGGAAATATCAAAAAAAATAGAATGGAAAGGAAAAGGGGTTTAAAAAGGGGAACCTAAACATATAAGATTTGAGATGATATTTTTTCTTTAGTGAATCTGCAAATGGAATGCAGCAAAATAATAAACGATTGAATAGAAAAGTTGAAAAGCAGATTAGTATGAACAAGAAAAAAACTAAATATGTTCAATAGTAGAGTTCAGTTCGAACAGATACATGTACAAGGGGAAGTGTTGGAGGTAGTGGACAAGTATATATACCTAGAGCAACTCGCACAAAAAACCATAAACGAAAAGGAAAATTTAAATGACGATCAGTCTAGGCTGGAGACCCTTTTGGGGCACGTAGATATAAAGGGGTCTTGCCATTTTTGTTTAAAAAAAAAGTCCTACCGTTTTGTCCTGTATCGAAACTGGACACAACCAAATTAATGGGGGGGGGGGAAACAATAAGGGCCCCAAGATGGACAGATTGCGTGACGAAAAAAACGAAAATTTTAAATGTAGACTGGAAGCAAAAAACCCGAAGACAAAATTTGGAAATATTGGGAGAGTGGGGGATCCTATGTCCCGCAGTGGGTTTACTAGGGTGATGATGATTGTTTTTTTAGACATTTTAATAATATATATATATAATTATATATATATAAAATATATATATATATATATATATATTTTATAATATAAGGCCGCGGGGGCCGAGTGGTTAGAGATCGGATCAAGACTGTCACGACGGAAACTGAGTTCGAGGGGTTTGAGTCACCGGGCGGGGCGTTTTACCCCAAAACCGCGCCCTCCGGTGACTCAAACCCCTCGAAACTCCCAGATTGCCGCCCCGTGACAGTCTTGAGTCCGATGCCTAACCACTCGGCCCCCGCGGCCTTATATGTATATATTATATATTATATATATATATAATATATATATAAAATTTTAATATATAATATATATTTTTAATGTCTAAAAAACAATCATCATCACCCTGGTAAACCCACTGCGGGACATAGGATCCCCCACTCTCCCAATATTTCCAACTTGTCTGTCGGGTTTTTTTGTTTCCCAGTTTTACACTTAAATTTCGTTATTCGTCACGCAATCTTGTCCATCTTGGGGCCTTTTTGTTTCCTCCCCCCCCCATTAATTTGGTTGAGCCCAGTTTCGATACGGGACAAAACGGGTAGGACTTTTTTTTTAAACATAATGGAAAGGGAGCCTTTATATGCTACGTGCCCCAAAAGGGTCTCCAGCCTGGGGACTGATGCGTCACTTAATTCCTCCGTTTGATGGTTTTTTGTGCGAGTTGCTCTGGGGTATATATACTTGCCACTACCCCAACACTTCCCCTTTGTACAGTATCTGTTCGAATGAACTCTACTATTGAACATGATCTTAGTTTTTTTCGTTCATACTAAGTCGGCTTTTCGACTTTTTATTCGTCTTTATTAGTTGCTGCATTCCATTTGCAGATTCACTAAAGAAAAAATATCATCTGCAAATTTATATTTTTGGGTTACCCTTTTGATCCCCTTTTTCCATTCCATTCTATTTTTTTGATATTTCCTCAAGAAAAGTGTAAACTTTTTTGGTAAGGGTATCCCCCCTTTTTTAAACAGTTTTTTTAATTTGGTTTTTTTGTGGGTTTTCCGGTAGAGTTTGATGGTTGCTGCCCCCATCTTTGTATATCTTACATAATTTCCCAATATACCTCCCTACCCCCTGTCTCGGAAGTTTAGTACTGCGGGGATTTAAATGCCTTTCGTAATCGATGAATGCCATACACAGGGTTTCCTATTCGCTTTTTTTTCTCTTTTTTGGGGTGAGGTGTGGATGTGGTTGTTGAAAATCACTGGGAGGCCTGCCTGTTCTCAGGCTGGTTAAATTAGCTGTCAGAGATGCGATTGGGTGCTTTGTGATTTTTTGTAAGTAGCTGAAAGGAGGTTTTTGGGTGGGTGTTTTTTAGATCCTTTCTATCCCCCTTTTTAGTAAAAAAATAAGGGTTTCCCTTTTTTTCGGGCTTTCGGAGTTTTCCTTTGATGATGCATTTGTTAAAAAGTTTGGTTTTTCCCCAGGCGATTTCGTCAGATCTTTTATAAGGCTTTACTAATTTGCCTTTCCTAGTTTTCCTTCTCTTCACCCTGTAATGCCTTTATTTTTCTGTTGTGAGCTAGATACGTCCCTTTGTTACGCGTTTTTCTACAGAGGTTGTTCACTTTAGTTTATAGTCCCTGTAAAAGTATTCCACTACTCTTATGATTTATTTCTTATATTTCAATTTCCCCAAATGGTTTTTTTTATTGCATGAATTGGTTTTTCCCAACCGAGTCTCCTTTCAACGTTTTCTGCTGGTCCCGAATTACTATTTTCCCATTTATTTTAGTATGAATTTCCGTCATTCTTCTCTTTTTGTTTTAGTCTTTTTTTAGTTCAGCTAATTCTATTTTTTTCCCGCTGACGATACTTTTAAACCCTACGTTTTTGCATAAGCTCTCTAGTTTTTAACCGAGAACTTTCTGGGCTTTGCTTTACGTTTTTACACCTACTTAAGGACCCTTTCCCAATTATGTAGAATTGTTTTTTTTGATTGGTCAATGTTACATCTTCGTCGCTTAGAAGTGAAAATCTGTTTTTTGGGTATAGTTAAAAACTGTCGCTATGGTCTTCAACTTAGCTAAATTTGGCTGCGGGGTTTTTGTATGGTTTACTCCTTCCCTCTGAAGTGTAATTTAAAATGCCCCCACCATTCTATGGGCGCTGCCAAAATTTACTTTATTAAAATTTTTTTTTACTTATCGCGCCCATTTTTAAAAAATGAAGTCAATTTCGGTTTTTTTTTGCGAAACGACTTCCCTGTCTACTTCGGTTTAGTCTATAACCCAAATTCATTTAGATATGAGTGATCGAGCTTCCGCAAAATCGATTAGCATTTGTCCCCATCATTCCCCAGTGTCTATTTGGGAATTCCCGCCCCGATACGTCTTTTTTTTTTATTTGGCATTAAAATTCAATAATTTTTTGAAATGGGGTTTTTCTTCACGGGGGAAAAAAACATCTTTATAGAAACTCTCTATTTTTTTATCACTTGGTTGCAAGGGAGCATAGACTTGAGCAACATTTAAGTTTTACCTATTTTTTATTTATTGATACTGAACCATATTTCGCTTTTACTATAGAATTCCCCGATGTTCTTTTCTAAACGTTTAGAACTAAAAACCACCCTAATTCTTGCTTTACCCTGATGTTTCCTTTCCAAAAAAGCAGTGTTCACTTTGTATCTTCTGCCCTTCGCCTTGTCTTCTAAATTACAGGTCTCAAAATACCCCATTTAGTGAAGGAGAGTTCCTCAAGTAATTCTAGTGAACGGTTAAATTTTCCATTGCCCTTTATATCAATGTGCAAAGGTTCACCAACGTCGGGGGGCCTTTTTTTAACGGAGTTTCTTTGCCCCCCTTGCCCCGGGAGCGTCTATCTTTGCCGTAACCAGAGGCCCTTTGCCTAGGTGAGTGGGGGCCCATTGCTCTGTTTGTGCAGTCAGTTTTTTTTTCTTTCTTTCTTTTTTTTCTTTCTTTTTCTTTCTTTTTTCATTTTTTTTTCTTTTCTTTCTTTTTTCTTTTGATTGAGGGGTTAGACAGCCGAGCCCCATTTGGGGGAGGGGGAGTAGTTACCGGGATCCCATGAAAGCCCGCCCAGCAAGCTTGGCCCTGTCTAGTGTGGCAACGCAGGGCCCCTGCTCACTAACCCGGGGTTTTACTCCGTGCCCAGGGGCTTGGTATCGAAGTGTATTATGGGGATTCTTTTTTTATACCTGATTTTATTTATACGTATGTACCCATTGCAGACATAGTTTTCACCCCAAAAATGCCCAATTTATTCGTATTTTTTCTTTTTTTGTGTACATGCACTACAAGCATATCCCTTTTAATATACTCCTATGATATATGAAAATACCCCACTTTAACACACTGAAATCCTGATCCCCATTTATAGAGTATGCACACATCAAAGCGCATCATATCTTTATACGCTCCCCATATATGCAAACACACACGCACACACAACCACACAACAAAACCACACCCACACACCACACCACACAAACACACACAACAACACACACACCACACACAACATACAACACAACACACCACACACAACCACACAACACAAACCACAAAACACACACACACACACCACACACCACAAAGTATCTTATAAGTATATGTATTTTTATATATATATATAATAATATATAATATATTATATATATATATATTATCTATTATGTATAGTATATTTTCATGTGGTTTTGTGTGTGTGTGTGTTTGGGGTTGTTTTGTGTGTATGTGTGTGTGTTTGTTGTGTGGGGTGTATGCATATTATAATAAAAATTTATATTTTATATATATATATATTATAATATATATATATATATAAAATTTATATATAAATATAAAATATATTTTATTAATAATATGATATATATTATATATATTATTTTAATATATATATTATAATATATTATATTTTATATATATATATATATAAAAGGGTGTGGGGGTGTGTGTGTGTGTGTGTGTGGGGTGTGTGTGTGTGTGTATGTACATATCTATATATATAAAAAATATATAAAAATTGTATAGTATACATGTAATATATATATACATATATATTGTGTATATATATACTGTGTATCAGCGCTTTTTTGTGTAGTTATGATTAACATGCCCAAATTTTACTTTCTTTTCTGCAACTTTTTGTCACAAACCAAATTAAAACGCATCGGTCCCCAAAAGAAAGTTAGGGAGCTGAACTTTGAAGGGTTACATTCAAATTATTAAAAAGAGTTCAAAATGACGAAGAACCCATTTGTAAAATCTTCTGAATTATGGATCATCATAAAATAATCAATAAAGGGGTCATAGGTAAGTAAAAAAAAAAGAGCTTTAAAACCTGGGATCAAAGCACGTACATAGGGAAATAAAATGTATAGTCCGGCCCACAAAAAACCTTTAAAACATGGGAGGGAACAAACATGTCAGTTGTCAAGGAGATGGTTTGGCTGCTCAAAGTAATTTACAATTCCTTCGAATGCATCAAAAATTATTTTTTTTTTTTGTATAAAGGGGTCGGAATTTCCTTGATACTATACAACTTGCCGTTAAATAGATATTGTTAATCATTTCTGTAGTATATGAATTACTATGTATAGTGTGTTACTTTTATGATTCAATCTTTTATGGGAAAAAGCGCATGTTAACGCGAGCATGATGCAAATACAAAAATCATACATACATTTTCATATGTATAAATTTATATATATATATATATATATATATATTATATATATATATATATTTATTAATAACATATATATTTTAAAATATATATATATATTTTATATATTATATTATATAAACCAGAGATATAGTTTTTAATATATGAATAGAAAATTTCATTATATAAAAATATAAATATTATAATATATATATATATAAAAATATAAAAATAATATATATTTAATATAAACATATTAAAATACAAGTTTTAATATATATAATATATGTTATATATACATATATATATATATATTTTATATTATTAAAATATTTTTAAAAAAACAAAAAATATAAATATTTTAAAAATTTTATAAATAATATATGAAAATATTATGTATTATATCATTATATAATATATTTAAAAATAAAAACTATAATATATGAATATTAATATAATATTATAAATAAAATATTTTGTATTAACATATATATATATTTAAAAATATATATATATTATAATTAATATGATACATATAATAATTTTCATAAAATACATACATATACAACAATACATACTTTTCTAATTAATATATATACAATACATAACTTTATATATACATGTCTAGATTTATACATAATATACATATAATACATACAACTATAAAATATATATATAATATAATATAAAATTTTAATATAAAAATATATATTATATTACATATAATTCAAATATATATATATACAATACAATATTATACATATATATAAATATATATTATATATTTTAATATGTTATATATATATATATATATATAATAGATAGTAGATTAGTTTCCCCCCCCCCCAAACACCACCACGTACGTACATATTAGACCGAACACTTGTTCAAATTTTTTATCTTTATTATCATACTTATTTTTTCATACTGCTTCATTAAGGGTAGGTTTTGGGTTTATAGATATTTCCTTTACTTTTCCCGAAAAATCAGTTGTATAAGTTTAAATTTTCAAAAAGTTTTTTGGGGTTTGAATAATTAAAAATATGAAATAAAATAACAGTAAAGACGATGATGATAATAAATATCATGATTATAATGGCGATGATGGGGACGATGATCATGATGAGGGTGATGATGATGACAATAATGATTATGATGATTATAGCATTAATACCAATAAGGATAAAAACAGTAGTAGTAATGATAATAATAATAACAATAATAATAATAATAATAATAATAATAATAAAAATAATAATAATAATAAAAAGAAAAAAATAACAATAAACAATTTTGATAGAAATGAAAATGGTCATAAAAATAATAATACCAATAATGGTAATGATAATAATAATTAAGAATAATAATGACAATAATGACAATGAAAATATGAATAATGATAATGATAACTGTAGTGCCCAATAATGTTTAAGAACGAATCGACTTCATAAATACTTTTTTTGGTATTTTGGTAGCTAGTATTTTTCCTTTTTTTCAAATTTCATACAAATCCCTTTTCAGTTATTTTACTTTGTTGATATTACTGTATTCAATGATTAATTAAGTCACGAATTACTTACCCTACACAGGACACTGTGAGGGAAAACCAACACATTTACAAAATCATACAAATTTTTTGGGTGCTAAAAAAACTACACTAAATAACACTTCAAACTGAACATGTCACAGGAGGGAAAAAAAAAACTGCAAAAACTAAAAACGAACAAAAAAATAGAAAGGGCCGAAAAGAACATCAAAGGTAGCCAACATACCGTAATAAGTTAAACAAAGTCTTTCTGTGTCTTTTTAAGAAAGGGTTTTAAAAAATATAAATTTTGCTTAATTTTTAACTTCATCTGGGGAATTACGTGGGTGGATCACGAGCAGAACTAAAAACCCACCGCCAAAAACCCTGGGATTATAAAATAATAATAAAAATAATAAAATAAGAATAAAAATAATAAAATAATAATAAAAATAATAAAAATAATAATAGTAACAATAAGATAAATGAAATAATAAAGTAATAATAATTAAAATGATAATAAGATAATATAAGATAATGATAAAAATAATAGTAATATTAATAATAAGATGAAAATAAGGATAACGATAATAATAATATGAATAGTAGTGGCAATAACAATAATAATGGTAAAAAAAATAACAGAAAAATAAAAAATATTAAAAGATCATTAAGAATAAAAAAGATAATAATAATAAAAATAAAATATCATGAGACAATAACAAAATGATAGTAACAAAAAAAATGATAACGAAATTGTCATTAAAAATAAAAAAAAACATTAAAATGAAAAATCAGTAAATGATAATGAGGCTAATGATAATGTAATAACAAAGAAAACAGTAAAAATGAGAATGATAATAATAAAAACAATAATAATAAAATAATAAGATAATATAATAATAATAATAATAAAAAAATAAATAACAATAATAATAACAATAATAATAATGATAACGATAAAGATAATGAAAATGTAATAATACAAAAAAATAATGAAAATAAAATAAAAATAATAAAAATAAAAAATAACAATAATAAAATAATAACAAAAAATAATAATAAAAATAATAATAAAAAATTTTATTAAGAATAGCCCCGACAGAATGATATCTATATTATAGTACACAGTTATCTTCATATTACATAACTTCTTAAACGTGGATTTTAAGATGCAGATAATACAGTTTGCGTTATTTTTTTCGTTCAAGGAACTCAAGAGACCAGATTTATATCAATTGTTCCTATCATAAGATCCTTGTAGATACACTTGTATCTATTATGTAGGCAATTACAGTAATATTTTTTTGATTAAGGGACAAAATACACACACACACAAACACAAACACATACAAAATATATATACGTATATACATATAATATAAAAATAATTAATTATAAAATATATTATTTTATTATATATTATATATATATATATATTTTTATATTATATATATATTAGTTTTGCTTTACGTGTATTGAAGCGAGTTATTTTCGAAGTTTTCATTTGTCTTCTTTTTTTATTTTTTTTTTCGTGTTATTAATTTTGTTTGTTTGTCACTGATTCTTTCTTTTTCTTATTCTCTCTCTCTCTCTCTCTATCTATCTATCTATCTTTCTATCAATCTCATTAGTCTGTGTAGCGTGATATCATCACGGGCTCATTTTACCCCTTTCCAATACCCTCACCTCTCTCTCTTTTTAAATTTTTTTTTTTTTTCTTCATCTCTTCTCTTTTCCCCTCTCTCTTTTTTATCATTCTCTCTCTCCCAAATTTACCCCTTTTTTGTCTCAAATTTTTTTGCTCCCTTTTTTCTCTTTTAATTTTTTCCTTTTTTTTGTTTTTTCAGTGCATTGTTTTTACCATTCCTTTATTTCAATTTTTAAAATGAACCTTTGCTTTTTCCGTAAATATTTTTTTTTTCCCTTTTTTAACAAACATATATTTTTGCAGAGCGTATAATTTCACTCACTCTTTATCCCCAACAACACACTGAGAACAAAAACAAATCTCTATTCAGGTACAAAAGACCAAAAAATTTGAGTATATGGAGCTAAAGTCAACAAACTAACAAGAAAAAAAGCTGTGTTATGGAAAATGTTCGTACAGCAATTAAAAAAAAAGATTATTACTTTTGATTTCCTGAAAAAGGTAAGTCTTTTTGGGCCCTGTTATGAAAATGACATATGACAATCGTAAGATAAAAAATAAACTGTTTGGTTTGATAGAAAAAAGAGAAGTCAAAATGGAAATACAATCCCTCTTGCTTTTTCAGATCCTTTCAAAAGCAAAATCAACAAAACGAAGATCACTCCTTAAAACGCGGTTATTAAAAGGTTAAAGGCCCGTTTAAAGAACAAAATGGGAAACTGAAACTTTCACTGGTTGGAATTTGTAGGGGTTCGTGTTTTTGGGAAAATGCTTTCAAAAACTGACTAAGGGGAAATTTCAGCATTACACGGAAAGTAACAAAACATACCAGTACTACATTATTTATAAACCCGAAATAATAATGGTAGGATTTTAATTAAAATCGGGTAATAATGTTTTAATCAACCTTGCATTTTTCAATGCAGCCCCACAAAACTATTCCAGCCGTGTTTTGCACGCTAAACATTCCTGAACGAACGTTATTTTTAAACGCTCACTGCATATGCTCTGCAAGCTCGAAAGACTTATTGAAAAAAGATAAAAGTAGTTTTTTAAACCAATACTAATAGAAATAGAAAGAAAAGAACTAACAAAAAAAAATATGTATATAACAAAATACAACAGACTCGTGTTAACAACGTAGTGGAGGGATACGTGACTAATCCCCGTCTCTTATAACACAGACATGCAAACAAAGAACGTGATGAAACCGTATATTTTTGGCTTAAATTTTGTGCATCAAATTCCCCGGAGAAAGTTTTTAGTATGGGGCCGGTTTTCGACTAGATAAATTTTTAGAATGAAGAGGAGTTTTTTGCACAAGATGAAAAAATACGGGGCAAAATAAAAGAATTTTGGGAATATAACGAAATAAAAAAAAACACAGGAAAATTAGTAATAAAAGAAACCAGGAAACATTAGAAATAAAAGAAACACAGGAAAATTAGAAATAAAAAAACCAGGAAACATTAGAAATAAAAAAAACTCAAAAAACATAATGAAATAAAAGAAACGTAAAAACATAACATCAAAAAAAGAAACGGGACCTAAAGAAAAAAGAGAAAAGGGAAAAAAATAAAAATAAAGAAATTACTCAGATTTTGCAGCCCCGCCACTTCAGAAATTTAGTTGCAAAATACACAAATTTCCCACATGCAAAAGGGGAAAGTGGGAGTAGAAGGGACGGGGACTCATTTTCAAATATACTATATGTTATGTGATTTTAAAAAAAATATGAAAAAGATTTTTTTCCCCTTTAAGAACATGAGACCATAATGCTTTTGCATTCTCTCTCTCTCTCTCTCTCTCTCTCTCTCTTCTCTCTATTATTATATATTATATATATATATTATATATATATATAATATAATTAATAATATATATATAATATATATATATACATTAGTATATATCTATATAAAATTATATATATTATAATATATATAATTAATATAATATTAAAATATATAATATTATTTTAAAACGAGTGAACCAAACCCCTTGACTAGTCAATCAACCAAACCCCTAAAATTGGCCTTTAAATACCCCAAAAAATTTATTATAATTTTTACCCTCATCCACCCCCCAAATCTACCAATCTTATTTACTTTCTCCCTTTTGACCCAGACATCAAAAAAAAACTGCAGTCAACAAAATTATTCAAAATTTTTAAAAGAAGAAAAAAGTGTGTGCATGGGAAGAAATCAAAAGTTCTTTTTAATTAAATTTGGGATTAACTTTTTAATCAATACCGAAAAGATAAAATAATCCCCAAAGATATAATATTAAAAGTAATAATAATTAAAATAATTAATAATAATTATAATGAATGGAGAGAGTAATGATGATAAAAAAAAGTAATATAATGATAAAATGTTATAAAATAAAAAAATAATAATAATAATAATAAAATGATAATAATAATAAAAAAGAAATAATAATAAAAATAAACATAATAAAAAAAATAACAAAAACAACAACAACAACAACAACAACCAAACAAAAAAAAAATAATAATAAAATAATAATAAAAATGATTTATAAATTAAAAATTAATTTCAGCTTTCCGCTTTGATGATATGATGATTAAAAATAATAAAAAAATGATAAAAATTAATAAAAAAAAAAATAAAAATAATAATAAAAAAATAATAATAATGATAATAATAATAAAAAAGTAATAATAATAATAATAATAGAGAAACAAGAATAATAAAAATAATAATAAAAATAATGATAATGAACTGATGATATGATGATGATAAAAAAGGCTGTAGCAACATAATACTAATGACCTAGGGGTTAAAAGGGTTGTGTTCCACAAAAACCGCGTTGAATCTTGGTTATTGCGAAACCGTCTAGCTACTGCAATTTAAAAATTTAATACGATATAAAAAAAATTAAAAATTACCCCCTTTAGCTTTATGCGACCTACCCGAAAGATGAAAAAATTTCCCCATTTATAAAATTTTTAACGGAATAAGAAATATAATGCCAAAACAGTATTTTTTCCGAGGAATGTAGTTTTTTCAGGATACATAACATATTCGTTTGCGTCAGAGTTTAAAACCCCCGCTACAAATCTTTAAAGGGGGGGGGGATTTCAGTGCGGGTTTTTACAGAAATAAACATAAAGGGGTTTACGATTTTTGCCCTTTCATGTTCCGAACTATGACCTTTCTATAAGATCCAGAAAATCCGGATCTTTAAAATTTTAAATGGATTGGTTTTGGTTCCTATTGAGAAGGTTTGGGAAGTTATTTTTTGTCCATTAGGGTAAAAGGAAGGGGGAGAGGGAAATTTTTGGGTAGGGAAGAGGGGTTATTTTTTTGTTTAATGTTATATTTTTCAACAGGTAAAAAACAAGAATTGAAAATGTGTAAGTTCCGTTTTTATTGCACAAAAAAACGCACCACCATCTTTCGCTCTCGCTCTAACCCCCCCTGGCCCTTTACCATCCCCCTCACTTTCCCCTTCTCCCCTTCGCCGCGTCCCTTTCCTTCCACCCTCCTTCCCCCTTCCCTTTTTCTCACTATCCCCACTTCCTCCTTCCTTCACCTTCCTACTTTCCCCCCTTTTTTATCTCCTTTCTCTCTCTCGTTTTCTTTCCCCTCTCTCCCCCGCCTTCCACCCCCCCCCCCCCCTTTTCTTTGCTTTCACGCTCTCTCCCTACTCCGCCCCCCTTTTTTTTTTGCTTTCCCCCACCCCCACACTCTTTTCTTTCTCTTTTTTTCCCCCACTCCACCGCTCTCCTTGCGTCTCCTCTTTTACTCCCCCTCCCCCATCCCCCTTTTCACCTCTCCCCCAATCCCCGCTCCTTCCCCCCCCTTTCCCCCTCCCATTTTTTTATCCCTTTACACCCTCTCCCCTCTACCTTCTCGCCCTCCCCTCTCTACCGCCCACCATCCCCGCCCTTTTCCCTCTCCCCTTTCGAACCCCCTCCTCCTTCCCTTCCCTCCTCCCTCCCAAATCCATTTCCCCCCCTCTCTCTTCGCCCTCCCCCTCCGTACCCCTATTCTCCCCTCTTCATAATTCCCGCCCTCCCCTTTTGAACCCCCCCTCCACCCTCCCTTTCGCCCTCTCCGTCTTCCCTCTCCAATCCCCACTCAACCCCTTCCTCTTTCCTCTCGCCCTCCATCCCTACTCTCCCCAAATTTATCTTCTCTCTCGCCTTTCCACCCCCCCCCCCCTCTGCCCCCCCCCACCCTCCTCCCCTTTTGAACCCCCGGCCCGAGCTCGCGACGGTAAGTGGTGACGGATGGAAAAATCAGGGCCCGGGCCTCGGCGAGCGCGCGAGCGACCCGCGCAGGTGGTTGGATTCCCTCGGCGGGGTCGGCGATGTCGGGAAAAACAAAAGGCGTCTCGGGGGTTTCCTGGCGAGCGGGTCGTGCAGTGAAGCAGAGGCGAAAGGGAGTGCCGTTGCCACAAGCATCTCGGTTGAGAATTATTTAGCGGGGGGGGCCGAATCGGCTGTTTTTTGTCAGAGGGGGGTTTGGGCCCTCTCTATGACGATGCACGCGAAGTCAAGCAAATAGGTAATTGGGTTTACATGTCTACAAGTGCGTAGCCAAAAATAGAATTGTTTAAAGTGATCAGTGACTTGTTTGCTTTGTCACTTCTTATGGGTATGTGTGGATCCTTAATTTTTTTTCCGTATACATAATACCACACATATATCCCCACACATATATACTACATTATTAAAACATATTAATGTTATATTAATAATTTTATAATAATAATTATATATATATATATAATATATTTATTTTTCAGTATATATATTTATATATATATTATATATATATATATATATATAATTTTAAAAAATATATATTATAATTATTGTAAATAGTATATAATACATTTTATATATTATATATTATATTTATATATTATATATTAATTATATATTATTAAAATATATTATAGTATAAACATATATATATATATATATATATATATATATATATATAATATATATATTAATATATATATATAATATAAAATTTTTTGTCGAGTTCGATACTGATTTGACATTTAAAAGATAGATTGGTTAAAATTAAAAAGATGTCTGAACCACGTAGAATTGCCAAACCTCACCAAAATGTTTATATACTTATTTTTATTTTTAAGACATATCAAATTAGCAAATTTTAGTGTTATAAATAATAGAGTAAATTATAGTATTTATCTGTAAATAGTTGGTTGTTGAAATGTTCACAATTCAAGGGGGGGGCGGGGGGTTAGATATTCATAATCGTGTTTCAAACCTGTTTCTTCTTTCCTCCCACAGCTGTTACGTTGGGTGTCAGGTGTTGAAACTCGTGTTAAGTCCAGAAATTAAGAGTTGTCGCGCTCGATAGGTG
>NC_051389.1:48874803-48884803 GCF_015228065.2 Penaeus monodon
AATTTTTTGTCTATGTATTTAACATTTTACTATTTTTTTTTTTTTACGTTTGTTTTTAGAAACAAAATAGAGGTTTGCTAATATTGAAAAAGGGTAATCAGATAATTCACGGGATTCAAAGTCCCCAAAAGTTTTTATACATTATGATTTGTTTTTCGCGAGTGTTTCTTTAAAGTGCTATCTCGCTATAGTATATATGTGTATGTATATATAATATATTATATATATTTTATATATATAATATATATATATATAATAAATATATATATATGTATATATATTTTTCTGGGTAAGACAAAAAACTGCACTCTGGGGTTCCCCAACAAGGATACACCCCCATTGCTCCCATCCAGGGTTGCGGGAAAATGCGGCAGCAGGGCAGTGATACTGGTGAAAAAAACCTTTAGTTCTACTGATTACTGGTTTCACCAAATAATTTCTGGCGTATTACAGTGTAATTTTAAAGCGGCAGAGATAGTTTCCCCCTAGTTTGTTGGAGACTGCGAGTTGAAAGGAGCCCGGGGGTTCCCCTCAACTTTTATTTTTTCCGCAAACCTCTCACCAAAGATTAAATACAGAAATGATAATTCATACCCCACGCCCCTCGCGTGGGTTATCAAGGGGGGCGTTTTTCAGTGGGGAACCAGGCTGACAAAGTTAAAAAAAGCATCTGGAAAACCAAAAAAGATAAAGAAAACAGTCCAGTTAAGAAACACATTTAAAAACGGGAAAGTGGAACGTAAGGAAAAAAAAGAGATGGAAATTTCATACTGTCTGTAACGAAAGGAAGAACAACATTCAAATACTAGGAAAAATGAGACCAATTGGGAAAATAATGGAAGTCCAAAAAAAAGAAAAAACCAGGGAAAAAGGGGTTCTTTTTATGGAAAAAAAAAAAAGAAATTTTAGTCACGATTTTATGATTCTCACGAAAAAAATGCAAATGAAATTGGGATTTTTTAAAATCTCCCAAACATTGGTGTTAAGGTAATGCTGTTCTCTGTCTTCAAGTTAGCTAATATTTGGCTTGTGGTTTTCTTATGATTTACACTTTCCCTTCTGATTGTAAATTTAATTTGGCCTCGGCCATTTTATGGTCCGCTACCAACATTTACTTTAGTAATAACTCCAATTTTTACTATATCGCACCTATATGAAATTATGAAGTCACTTTCTTTTTTTGATGTCAGATGCGACTTCCAGGGGAAGTCCACTTCCGCTCTAGTCTTTTTTTCGAAGAATGTTATTCTGATTTTGGAGTGATCGAGCCTCCGCAAAATCAACTAGCATTTGTCCCTCTCATTCCTAGTACCTATTCGTGATTCCCTATTGCGGTTTGTCCACTACTGTCTTTTTACTATTTTTTGGCATTCAAAATCTCCATTATATTGTGAATGGATTTTCTACTCTCTCGCTGGCATAAATGAACATCTTCATAGAACTCTCTATTTCTTCATCACTGTGGCTGCAGTTTGGAGCATAGACTTGAACAATATTAAGTTGTCCTGTTGTTTGTTTTATGTTACTGAAGCCACTCTTTCGCTTATACTAGATGAAATTCCACGATATTCTTTTCTAAACTTTGTGAACTAAGAAGCCCCACCCCCTAATTCCTGATTGCTACCCTGGGGTTTACCTCTCCCAATAAAGCACATGTCATCATTAGTATCTTCTGTTCTTCGCCTAGTCTTCTAACGCTCACAGAGTCCTACAATATCCATTGATGAAAGAAAGTTCCTCAAGTAAATGCTAGTAAGTCGGATTCATTCTCATTGTCCGTATATTGTATGAGCAAAGTTTATCAACGTGGGCGTCCTGTTGTTGTTCCGTGAAGTCTTAGCACCCTCTGCTCTGGAACAGTCCTGATCAGCCGCCGTAACCAGGGCTCCTTCGCCTCCGGGGATGAGGGCCGTTTGCTCTGTTTGTGCAGTCAGGGTTTTTTGATTGAGAGGTATACAGCCGAGTTACTCCCACCTACTGTCTTAGGTGTATCTTGGTGAAGGGGGGGGGGAGTGTTGTAGGCCGGATGCCATGATAAGCCCCTCCCAGCAGGGTTTGCCTCTGTCTAGCGCGTACTTATCCTGTCGCCGACGCACGGCCTGCTCACTACACCAGGGTATACTCCCGTGAGCATGGGCTTAACTATCACACACACACAAACACACACACACACACAAACACACACACCACACAAATAACACACATATACACACCCACAAAGTCACAAACACACACACACACACACACACCACGACGACACACAGCACACACACACACCACACACACTCACACACAGCCACACACATATATATATATATATATATATATAGCTATATAGAAGTTGTCTAATATTAATTATATATTATATATGTCTATATATAAGTATATCTTATTCATATATATCATATATATACATATATATATTATATATATATATATATATATATATATATATATATATATATATATATATATAGTATGTGTTTGTGGTGTGTGTGTGTGTGGTGTGTGTGTGTGTGTGGGTGTGTGTGTTGTGTGTGTGTAAACAGTTATATATATACATCTATAATATATGTATATATTATATAATATATATATATATATATATAAATATAATATGTATATATATATCTATTTATTCATTTATATATATTTATATAATAATCTCTAATATATATATTATATATATATATATATAATATATATATATATAATATATAAGTATAATTTTATTATTTATTTATGTTTGCATCTCACACCACACACACCACACAGACAAACCATTTTCATAAACTGCTACGATACGTCTTATGTATGATGTATGTATGTATTTTATATGTATGTATAGTGCGAGTGTGTGTATTTGAAGACACATTCATCATATTCCATATCGTATATACATCAACTTAGTATTCTTATATAAAATCTCAAAGACACGAGTGAATACTACCCCCACGCTTAATGTTAGGCAATCTTTACTGTTTGCGAATCTTCGAAAACATGAATCTGCATACATAAGCAATGACCAACCAGCACAATATTAACACCGCTTGTAAACACGATCAACTATGGGCAAAAACTAAGGCAATAAATGTGTGTAAACTAATATTCACAAACTTTGGAACTTCGTGGACGTTATACGCTTATGGTGTGGAGTCCGCAGGAGAGGGAGAAAAAAAAACGGGAAACAGAATTCAATTAACGGAGAGTATGTGAAAGATATATATATATAATTATATATATTCTTATATATATATATATAGATACATTCGCGTTTATATATATATATATATATATATATATATATCATATATCTTGAGAGAGGGGAGAGAGCGAGAGAGAGAGAGAGATAGAGAAGAGAGAGAGGAGAGAAAGAAGAGAGATAGAAGATAGTGACTGATAGAAAGATAGATTAGATGATAGAGGGGGTTAGGAGAAATAGTGGTCACTACATCCACCAAACATACACAGTTTACTACAATTATTCATTGCAGCACCTACAAAAGAAGCTCGAATCCCTTCCGTCATCCAACGCAAGCACGCATGCAATTCCATTACGTTACATAACGACCACTGATCAATCGCGACAGGCAACTCCACCTTGCCTGCCATCCCTGATTTCTTCTGCGGATGGCCAACTTTCACCATGAGATATGGCGAACTTATCGAGCCAGATATTGGCCTCGCAAGGACTTGTCGGCGAGTTAGACTGGGGAGGAGATGGGGTGGGGGGAGGGGACTGGGGACTGGGAGGCGATATGAATTGGAAGAAGAGAGGAGAAGAAGGATAGGAAAATGGAAAGTGTGGCTACTGACCTAGGCAATGCTCTCTTCCGTGTTGTTATTGTTTTTTCAGTCGTACATATCCAATATCCTTACAGTGTAGAACACAACACACACACGGAAACAGACAACACCAACACAATCTCACGCCTACATACCCACTCTCACACACAAAACTCACAATGTCTGATTTTTTTTCTCTCCTCCTCCCTCTTCAGTCTCTCGCCTGCCTGAAAACGCACCCGACAACATAAATAATCGACATCAGAATCACAAAGAAGAGTGTCAGATAAATGCCAAAGTGGTACGGGTGATAAGACTGTATTGAAGCGATTATTAACTGTTTTGCAGCCTGTTGCAATGCTCGTTTGTATGTCAGTTGAATGCTAGTCGATGTCGTCATCAACATATTAAGAAGCAACTGGATGATGAAGAAGATTAAAAGATGGTAAACCCTTAATATTCTTTCATTTCCTGTTTATTCTTTTATTTCTGTCTTCTTATTCTCCCCCCCCCTCTCTCTCGTCTCTCTCTCTCTAACTCCCCTCCCCTCTCTCTCGCTCTTCTCTTCCCTCTCAACCTATCTCTCTTCAACCTCATCCCCTGCCCGTCTCTATCTCTATCTCTCTCCTCCCCTTCTCTCGTCCTTCCTCTTATTCTCTCTCTCAAAGGTAATCCTGAATGACTAGCCAGAGATAACCGTACTCTAAAACCGAGCGCCGCTTCGATGCACAGTAAGAAAAAAATATGCAAACTCTCTCTACTTATGCCAATGCAACGCCGCAAATACCCCCGACTTATTACAGCTTCTGGAAGTTTTGAACAGAACCCACACTTTTTCACATAAAGGCAGACCTAATGGCACACGTTTATGAAATGAATATTATGTGCTGAGAAACACATGCTTCACATTGCATGTAATGATACACATGATACCAACATTAATACAAACACGCACGCACGCACAAGCACACCACACACACAAACCCACTAACACACACACCACACACACACATACAACACACTAACCACACACACACACACACACCAGACACACACACACACCCACACACACACACACACACACACCCACACACACACTCGACATTCTTTTTTTCTCTCTCTCTCTGTCTGTCTGTCTCTCTGTCTCTGTCTCTGTCTCTGGTCTCTGCTCCTCGCTCTCACTCTCTCTCTCTCGCTCTTCTCATCTCTTGCACTCTCCCTATCAATCTCTCTCATCTCTCTCTCTCTCTCTCTCTCTCTCTCTAATATATATAATATATATATATATATATATATATATATATATACGGTATATATATATGTTTATATTTCTATGTATATATTATATATATATATATAATATAATATATATAATATATATATATATATATATATATATATATATAGTATAATATCAATACACACACACATATACATATACCACAGATAACAAATATACATACATATATGTACTATACATATATACGATACTATATATATATATAATATATATATATTATATCTTATTATATGCTATATATATACATATATATATTATATATATATTTACCACACACACACACACACACACACACACACACACACACACACACACACACACACACACACACACACACACACACACACACCACACCAACACACACACAAAACACACACCAACCACGAACATTCATATACTATAATAATATAATAGATATCTATATATATATATATTATATATATATATATTATAAGATATATTTTATATATACCCCCACACATATTTACATATATATATCATAATATATATATCTATATATATAAAATATATAATATATATATATGTAGAGTATCTATATTATATATATATTATATATATATATATATCTCTTATATAATATATTCCACACTATCAAAAAAACACACAAACATATATAATACTATCTATCTATCTCTATCTATCTATATTAAATATCTAATATTGTATGTGTTTGCACAAACACACCCACACACCAGGCACATTCTATCTATCTATCTAGCCTATCTATCTACCTAATCTATCTCTATATTTATGTGTGTGTGTTGTGTCGAAATCTATGATTACGACATTTAAAGCATCACGTCTAAGGGAGTATGAGTCATGGTTTCATCTCGCACACCCCGAAGCCATGTGTGTGCCGGGTGTTGACAATATTATTTTACTGGAATTGAAGGTTGTAATGTTTCGGAAATGATTGATATACACTATTGAATTCATATGAATTGAATTGTGATAATTTAAGACGAGGTCGTTGCTTTCAATCTCGAAAGCGCAGATACCAGAGAAATAGTTGGGAAAAATCGTGGGAGAAAACCGCCATAATTCCGTCACCCAATGTCTGTCTGTTTTTTTCTCTCTCTCTCTTTTGGCGTGCTGGAGTGCAATTAGTCAAAGGAGATAATTCCGATTTGTGTCAAAAAATATTGGGAAAGGAACAATAGATTAGGTATATTTAGGAAAAATCGTGAAAGCATAGTATTAATTACTCATTTACTCCTTCGAATGAAAAGACCGGGAATGCTAAAGTTAACCGTAGAGTTGAATTGCTTTAATAAATATTCCCTCGCATTTCTGTATTTATAATTACTAATTTTATCGATAGTATAAAAGAAATGGTTAACTCTGTTTTATGACCTTATGTGTCTTATGCAACACCCACGACCCTTAAGATCATTAATTCATGCTACTCAGGTAACAATTGTTATTTGTATGAATGATCTAGATTGACAGATTTTTGCAGCAGTAATTCAGTAATTAGTAAAATATTATTTTTATAGGTTGTATATGAAAATTTCGCGATTTTGCCTTTCATGTTTGTCTGTGCCCTCCCCTCTCTCATTCTGTCTCTTCTCTTTCTTTCCTCAGACAATATTCCTAAATTCTACTTGCTTACTACCTTTGATACACTGTCAGCAAACCTATATTTTTTATGGAGACTTGCGACTACATCACTTATTTCCAACATTAATCTAGACCACATTTCCAAAATATTATTTTTATACTTACTTCCTTAGCAAGCGAGGTGTAGAAGATAGCTACCTTGATTCCCCTCGACAGTTTACGGATGTCACCTGCAATCTGATGACCGTGCAATCGCTAGTTTTTTTTTTCCGGTCAGCCCACCTTATTAGGTAGGCTCAATCTAAAGTCTGGATTCTGTTCCCGAGATAGCTGGTCCATCTAGCTAACGTGGACTTAACAATCGCCTGTTGGTTACTCCCCGCAACTGTTTTGCTCATGTTGGCACCCATGCGCTGCTCTGAAATTCTTGTGCCGCTGTCTGTGTCGTGGTCTGTGTATTTTTAAAATAACGCCTGTACCCAGTATTTCTTTTGTCCCCCATATATGTTATTATAGTATATATTATATTTATATATATATTATATATATATATATATGTATATATATATAATATATATATATATATATATATATATATAGTATATATATATATATTAATCTATATATAATATATATATATATATATATATATATATATAATACTATACCTGTTTTACCACACTAATAGAGAACAATACAATCCTAAATCGCAGCCAACCAGTATCATATTGCAAAATTTTCATATACACCCCTAAATAATATATAATTCTCCTAATTACTGAATTACTGCTGCAATTGTATGATCAATTTTTAATACAAAATGCCATAATTTTACCTTGATAACGCTGCCACCGTCTCGTTTTGGATTTTTTAAGGCAACCCCGAGAAAACCCAATTTTGACTTACGTAATTATTTGGGTATAACGGAATCAAGGTTCGTGGGGTGAATTGAGTCATTCCTCTTATTATTCGATGATCCAGTAACAATGAACAGTGCATATTACAATGGGTTTGATATGACGAGTAAAACTCAGAAAATGACAGGAATATCCTTTTAATAACACCATTTCAAATCTACGGTTAGCTTTAACTTTAAACCCAGTCCTTTTGCGTACTAATTATAATTTAATAATCATTTGATAAATTCATAAAAAACAACATGCGAAGGAATCAGACATTACCCACACTTCCCACTATTTTCTATTTGAATATTAATCAGTCCCTACCTTCTTTCACATTTTCCTTTCCCAATTTCACCCAAAATATATTATTTTTTTTCCCGATTAAATTTTTTTGAACACCAATCGGAATTTATCTCCTTTGATTATTCATTGTGTCCTTGCAAAAGAAAAAAAGAAAATGAAAGACGTTGAAGAAAAGAAGAAAAAGAAGAAAAGGATAACGAAGAATAAGAATAGAAGACAAAAGAAATAACCAGAAGACGAAAACGAAGAAAAAGAAGAAGAAGAAGAAAAGAAAAATGAAGAAAAGCAGAAGAGAAGAAAGAAGAGAAGCAGAAGAAAAATACACTCGAAGGAATCTATGGTTGTGTGTTCCCCACGAATTTTCCCCAACCTCAATCTCTGTCTCCTTCCGCTTGCGAGATGACAGCACGACTCGTTTTAGTTATCACATTTTTTTAAGTCATAAGGTTCAGCAGTTATATCAATTCACTTTCTAAAACATTACAACCTTCATTTCCGGGAATTTTTTTAACACACCTCCCAGTCCACATACCGACGTGCGGGATGAAAGCACGGCACGTTTGATGTTGGGACATAATTGAAATCTAACATTTAAACAACCAACCACATATAGATGATTATAAATTTACTCTATTATTTATAATATAAAAAAAAATTCTATCTTGATATGACCTTCAAAAATCAAAAATACTAAATAAACATTTCGATGTTTTTTTCGGGGTGGGGACCAAGTCCGAGATCGGATATTGGTTCCGACATTTGAAAAATGCATTGGTTAAAATTATACATTAAATATATATCTAGATCTCCGTAGAATTCCAGGCCTTGGCGAATGTTTTAGTTCATAGTCCTATTTTAGGACATATCAATCTAGCAAGAATTAGCGTTAGGTCATAGTAAATTATATGATCATCTGTTTGGCGCAATTGTACGATTATATACATTTCTCCTCTCTCTCTCTCTCCGTCTCTCTTCTCTTCTCTCTCTCTCTCTCTATTATATATATATTATATATATATATATATATATATTAAAGTATAATATATATATATATATAGTATATGATATGATATATATAATATTGTATATTATATATATATATATCTATATATATGTGTGGGTGTGTGTGTGTGTGTGTATGTTCAGATAGTTTGTGTGTGTGTGTGTGTATTGTAGTGTGCGTGTGTGTGTAGATATATATAATATATATATATATATATAATATATTATGTATATACTTTATATATATATATATATAGATATATATATAGTATATATATATATTATATATACTATTATATATATATATATCCATACACACACATGTGTGTGGTGTGTGTGTGTGTGGTGTGTGTGTGTGTGTGTGTGTGTGTGATGTGTGTGTGTGGTGTGTGTGTGTGTGGGTGTGTGTGTGTGTGTGTGTGCGTGTGTGGTGTGTGTGTGTGCTTGTGTGTGTGTATATATAGATATAATATATATATATATTATATATATATATATATAAATGTGCATATACATACATATATAGCTTATATATATGTTGTATAATATATATATATATTAATTATATATATATATATATATATTATATATATATAATATATATATATATACATATATGCATATATAATGATGTATTACATTTATATATATAAATAAACACACATTTAATAAATAAATAAATAGACTAAATATATATGTATATATATATATATATATATATATATATATATATATAATATATATGATATATATATTATATATATATATGTGTGTGTGTGTTGGTTGTGTGTGTGTGTGTGTGTTGTGTGTATGTGTTTGTGTGTGTGGTGTGTGTGTATGTATATCGATATTATAGTGGATGCATATTTGTATAAATATTATGTATGTATGTATGTGTGATATATATGTATTTATACTGATATCTACACTGTTATTTATAATGCCATTCATACGTACATCTTTACCAGTGCCTTTGATTAGATTTCCTATCTGTGTGCCATACTCATCGCTCTGCAATGATTCAGATCCATAACAAAATCCTTCACACCTCCGTAAAAATAGGTTTACCTTTCGAGCATCTTGTGTGTTTATGTAGTATTAGAAAAATTACATGGAAAACTAATGT
>NC_051389.1:48894803-48899803 GCF_015228065.2 Penaeus monodon
GTGTGTGTGTGTGTGTGTGTTTGTGTGTGTGTGTGTGTGTGTGTGGGCGTGTGTATGTATGCATACTTGTATATATATAGTAATATAATCTAATATATATAGATATACATTATATAATAATATTATTATATATATATATATATATATATATATTATATACATGTTTACTATATATATCCATATATATAATATATATATATAATATATATATATATTATGGTTCATATCTACATATTTATATATAGACAGATTAGATATACATCTGTATATCATACACATATACATAATCTATATCAATTCTATCTTCTAGCTATATATGTATGTATCTGTGTGTATATATACGTATATATATCTATATATATATATATATATATATATAGATATATATAGTATATTATCTACTATATATATTATTATATATATAGTTATACCACACACACACACACACACCCACACAACACACACACACACATATATATATATATATATATATAATATATATATATATATAATATATATATATGCCCAACACACGCTCACACACACACACAGACACACACACATATATTTATATATTATATAAATAATATATTATAGATATATATATATATATATATTATTATATATAGATATATATGTGTATATATAAATATATATACATATATTATATATATATATATATATATATACATATAAATTTATATATATATTATATATACTTATAATCATATATATAATATATATATATATATATATATATATATATGTGGGTGTGTGTGTGTGGGTGTGGTGCGTGTGTGTGTGTGTGTGTGTGTGTATAAATATACAGAGATATGTATATGTCTATATACTATACATGTATAAATATATATACATATAATTTTATTATTACATATATATCACACCACACATTTAATAACAATATTCTATCTTTTTAATTGATTTATTCTCATTTATCTATCCATTACTTTTCTTGCGTTATAATGTCCTTTTATTGTGATGTTCTTGCGTACAGTAACATACAACATTCCGCGTCCGCCGTAACTTTTCTTTATAGATATATACTTACGCCGAAGATGCTGTTGTGACATCTCGACAGGGAGAAACATACATACAGATTTTCTTGAAGCAAATGTATGCATGCGGAAATGTATAACATATTTTACACACACAGCAGACACTACATAACTATAATTACTCCAAACAAAACCGCGAAAAGTCAGACATGGTACATGAAATATCGATAAGGCATCCAACACCCTAACCGCATAAATGCACATATATTATCACACAGGGTATATCAGTAACATATCACACGTTAGCTAACCCCCGTACTAATACGCGACATCAAAGCAATCTCATTCCAAACGAAACAATAACAGATAAAATTAATATAAAACTCAAAGAATATAAGACCTAACCACTTGGAAAAATCGACCATCCTCCTCTCTCATCCAATCCTCATTCCAAACAATAACAAATAAAGCAAAAGACAATAAAAATAAAACCCAAAGAGATATAAGGCCTAACCAGTTGACACCCACCCCCTCCACCCCCCAGACCCCCCTCCCCCACGACACCACGAAGACATAAGGCCTTACCATTGAATAGTCCCCAAGCATCGTTTCCCAATAGCCCTTATGGTATTGGTATTTGGTTTCCCTTTGCAACTTTTCTCCTACCATTGAGAAACCGTTACATATATTCCAAGAAGCGAGCTATATGTCTGTTAATTTTTTTCCTGTAACGTGGCTGCTCAGCTGATGTTCCTGGCATTGTTTTTCGCTAGGTTCATCCTAAGTGGCACGTGTTTATTTTTGTTACGCTTAATGAATGGTTATCATTGATATCACAGTCAATATTATTTCTTCATTATCTATTGCTACTTTATGATACACTATTATTGTCATTATCATGGTCATATTATATCATCAGGTTTTGGCCATTATAATCATCATTATCATTTTGATTATCCAAAATTCTTATTATATCATTATTTATTAGTCATTATTATTATCATTATCATCATATATTACTGATTAATTAGTATTATTATATTATTATTAGTATTATTATTATTTATTTCATTATTATTATTATATTACCTTTACTGTTGTTATTATATTTTATATTGTTATTGTCCCCTTAACCTCATTATTCGTTATTATTACCTTTCCTGTTGTTATTACTATTTATATTGTTATTGTCATCTTACCTCATCATCATTAATTGTTTTTATTCGTCATCATTTATTACAATTATCGGTATTCAAATAATGTTCGTTCTATTATTGTTGTTGAGCGCCGTTTCGTGGTGCGGGGGCGGCAACACCCGCGATTCGGGAATCTGGGGCCGGATGACTCTAAAGGCCTGAAAGTTAAAGTCGCACTGGAAAGACTTAGGCTTCCTGCGGCGTCCCCAGGTCACGACCCTGCTAATCGCCCGTATCACGGACTTAAAACACAAACTTTTTCTTTTTTTTTTCTGCGCCGTATCTCCTCGCCTTCAAACCCTCACCCGCCGCAAAATCATTACGGCGTCGGAATCCCAGTGGCCAATCAGCTGCTGTTTCAGGTGCTCTCTGGGAATCCTTACACACAATCAGCCTGAGTTGTTTTTGTAACCAACATTGTGTCCAGCCCGTGGGCATAATGAAACTTATTAACTAATATGTCCTAGAATCAGTAACGCATAGAAATCTGCAAGATTCCTTATAAAAAAGCGACCTTTTTGCAGAATACATGAGTATCAATGAAGTTTTAGATAATTATTGTCTCCTCGAAAGAATGGTTTAATATTACGAAAGTAATTTTAGCTTTGATTTTCATGCAATTACCAGTTTATACAAATAATACTTTGATAAGTTTTTAGTGCATAACTAATCCTTTTTCTCTGATAATACTGATTAAGATATATCATAATATGATAACACATTAACACGAAAATAATGACATTACAGTAGTAAAATAAAGACAATAAATAACAACACTACACCCGAGACGAAGACAGCGCCTAGCTAGGTTTACTGTAACAACTAATTTACAGCTACAAACACTTACATACACGCCTACGGCCATAGCTATCAATTTATGTCCGAATCTCACACTTGCTTGCTTAATAGTAGTCACTTGATTGGTTCTGCACGACCCAATAGCACATACTTGAGCAGAACACAAATACAGGGTTGTGCAAATTATTATAAAAGCTGATAAAATTTCTTTTATATCCCGCTAGGTCTCTCCTCCCCTACTGCCTTAATCTACGGCGCCTTGTCATGGGGCGGAACCCTTGCTCTGGTATAAGCCGTAGGAGCATTCGCCGTAACTACGGCGCCATAAGGAAATACGGCGCCGTTACGCGTTTGAGTTTCCGTCCCTGTGGAGAGTCAGTCCCAAGCGCGAGTTCGAATCCTGCCCAGGATAACGGTCTGCTTAACTCAAAGGCCACAGTACTTCGAAACAGGCCCCGCCTATCCTTGCGTGGGAGTTCCTGACGTAAACCGGATCAGTATTATTAGTGCGCGCGTGAGTTTGTGCTATGTGTGATTATTCCGATATATTTGCATTTGTTTATGTGGATTGCCTTTGTACAAGAGAGACAAATATATGTGGATGATTCTTAATTATAGAAAATATTTACTATGTGTTGTGTTTTGAATAACGACTAATTAGTCTTATACAATGTTACCATATCAGTTGATATCAATTTAATTTTATAAAAATTATATTTTACCATCAATAATTGACATGCATGAATCATCCATCAAAGAAAAACGAATATCAAAAATATTTATCCCACACTGATCGTTACACATGAAAGAACAATCCCATCAAAAACCTCAGTAAAAGCGAAAAGAAAAATACATTCGAAACACATCAACTTTTTCCTACCGTTAATGTTTCAAGTAAAAATCCCAGCAGCGAGTGAATGCATCAGATAATTTGCTCGTGTTATTGCTTTTGAGAGCCCTGCGTATGGTGGCCTCTCGCGTTTAAAGAACTGTCGTAGGAGGTAAAAGGTCTGCTTTAAAGAGAAAGAGGAAAGAAGAGTGGGTGAGGCAAGGGAGAGAGAGAGAGAGAGATCTTAATGTTATCATTTTTATTTCATTTACATTCCTTAGATCTCACTGTCCTCAATATCGTTACCGCTTGCTCTGGACTCCCCCTCTCCCTCTCTCCTCTCTCATCTCTCGCCTATCTCTCTCTCTCTCTCGTCTCTCTCTCTCTCTCTCTCTCTCGTCCCATCTTCTTCCTTATCTCCCCTCACCAGCTCCTCTCATCCTCTCTCCTCAGCTCTCCATCCCCCACCTCTCTGCTCCATGCACGAAACGCCGAATATATACACTATAAAAATACACAACACAAACTCAAAGACAAAACCCGTACCTCACACCCTTAACATCCTTCTGCAGTGTGGAGTATCATATTGGCACGCAACAGTACTATAGTATAACACGCTAAAGCACTCGTTCTGCCCACGAGAGAGACCGTTTGCATCGAATACCATTACAGGCTAACAACACAAGAGGGTGCCTCCTTGAATAGCAGTCAACAATGTATGGCCCCGTTTTGAAATGTTTTTTGAGGTTAGGAACGGGGATGGGAGGGAGGGAGGTAAGGAGGAGGAAGAGGAAGAGGATGGAAGAGGAGGAGGAGGATGAATAGGATGGATAGAGGAGGTAGTGACGAAAGAGGGAAAAGAGGATGGAGGTAGGAGTGAGGAGTCAGGATGAAAGAGGAGGGGGAGGAGGAGGAGGACGGAAGAGGAAGTTTGTACAAAGAGGGAGAAGGGGATGGAGGAAGAGGAGGAGGAAGGGCGGTGTCGCGCTATTGAAGGTCGAAGAGGAGGTGGAGAAGATGATGGCAAGGAGGTATAACTGGAGATGGAAAGAAATGATAAGAAGAGAATACCAGAGATTGAGGCATTAGGGGGAAATTATTTGGTAGAGGCGAATTGGAAAGGAAAACGCAGGAGAGGAAAGGGCGTCCTTCTTTTTGTCG
>NC_051389.1:48908640-48913479 GCF_015228065.2 Penaeus monodon
ATATATATAGATATATATATATAAAATTTTAATTATTATATATATATTATATATAATATATATATATATATATATATATATATGATGTGTGTATATATATATATATATATATATATATTATATGTGTTGTGGTGTGGTGTGTGTGTGTGTGCGTGTTGTGTGTGTGTGTGTGTGTGGGGGTGTGTGTGTGTGTGTGTGTGTGTGTGTGTGTGTGTGTGGTTTGTATATAGATTATATTTTATTCCCATATATTATATATTTATCATATATGGATATACACACACACACACATATATTAATATATATATATAATATATATATTTTATATATATATATATTTTAAATATATATATTTTGTGTGTGTGGTGTGTTGTGTGGTGTGTGTGTGTGTGTGTGTGTGTGTGTGTGTGTGTGTGTGTGCATGTAATTGTATGTTTGTATATGAGTATGTGTGTGTGTGTAAAATATGTATGTATGTGAATGTATACGTTTTTACATGTGTGTATGTGTGTAGTGTATGTAATAGGTTATGTATTTATATATTTTAATATATATATATATATTATATATATATATAATATTATATATATATATATGTGTGTGTGGTGTGTGTGTGTGTGTGTGTGTGTGTGTGTGTGTGTGTGTGTCTGTGTGTGTGTGTTGTGTGTGCCCGTATGTGTGTGTTTTTGTGTTTGTGTGTGTGTGTGTGTGTGTGTGTGTGTGTGTGTGTGTTGTATGTGTGTGTGTGTGTTGTGTGTGTGCATGTACGGGTATATACATTATATGGGTGAACACTAATGTGTACTCATAAACGTATGTGCACCACACGTGTGCGAAAGCATATGTATGGCTTTATTTGTATGTGTATGTATAGCAATGAGTATGTATACAAGATATGTGTGCATGTGTGTGTTCGCTTGCGTTACACATGTATGCGCGTAGTATGTGCGCATAGTCTATATATGTGTATCCCTGTGCATGTGTGTAGTTGTGTATAATGTAGGAGTATGTATGCATAGCACATGTGAAGGTGTATGCTTGATGTGCATGTGCACGAAAATAAACATATGCGTAGTACGTAGCACATCTGCAAGTGACGTCTATGGCTGCACTAGGCTGAGTATGTAAAATATAATCCACATATATGCACTTCTGATACTCAAGCCCGGGCTCAGGGGAAAGTATACCTTGGGGTAGTGAACAGCCCTGCTCATAATTTCCCACTAGACAGGCTAATCCTGCTGGAGGGGCTTATCAATGGATCCCGACAAAACTACTCCCCCTCCCACCAAGTACACCTAAGCCAATAGGTGGTAGGAAACTGGGGCTGTCTACCTCTCAATCAAAAACCATGACTGCACAAACAGAGCGACGGCCCTCTTTCCCCAAGGGGCAAAGGACCCCCTGGTTACGGTGATCAGGATCGCCCTTGACAGAGGGTGCTAAAAATCTCCGGTTAAAAACAGGTCGCCCCACGTAGGTGAACCCTTGCAAAAATGTTTTTAAGGACAATGAGAACTGAATCCGACTTACCAGCATTACTTGAGGAACTCTCTTTCATTAAATGGGATGGTGTAGGACTCTGTGAAGTTTGAAGACTAGGCGAAGAAAAGAAGATACTAAATGATGGGACACGTGCTCTATTGGAGAGTGTAGCAAGCAGGAATTAAGGGGGGGTCCAGTTCATATACTTTAAAAAAATACCGTGGAATTCTATAAAATAAGCGAAGCTTCAGTAAAAATAAAACTAAACAAAAGATACAAATTCACGATTGTTTAAGTCTATGCTCCCAACTTGCAGCCACAGTGGGAAAGAAAGAGAGTTTCTATGAAAATGTTCATTTAGCCAGTGAGAGAGTAAAAACCCATTTCACAAAAATTATGGGATATTTTCATATCAAAATAGGTAAAAGGACAGAGAGAACCGTATTGGGGAATTCCCGAATGACACTAGGAATGAGTGGGGACAAATGCTAAACGTTTTGCGGAAGCTCGATCATCAATATCATGGATACATTCTTCGAAATAGAAGAAGTTTGACATGGAAGTTGTTATCTGACATCAAAAACGAAAATTTACTTCATAATTTCAAAATAGCGGAATATAGTAAAAAAATCATTTCATATTCATTTCCACGAAAAAGATCTCAACATTTACCAATGAACAAACAGTTCAAGACATAATGAAAGAAGCTGCACTGAAGTAGGCGGTAGGAAGGTCAAGCAAAGCTCCAAGTTCTCGGTAGAAACTAAAGAGCTTATGCAAAAACGTAGGGTCATGAAAGTATTGTCAAACAAGGACAAAACAGAATTAGATAATTTAACTGACTAAAAATAAAAGAAGAGAGAAGATGTACAGAAATTCAAATAATAAATGAAACAGTGATCTCAGGTACCAGCATGAAAAAGTTAAAAGGAGATAGGGAATACGGAGAAATCACTTGTATGCAATAAAGAAACCAGATGGAGAGTGACATGTAATAAAAAATTAAATCATAAGAGAACTGGAAGACTTTTAATGGACATATACAACTCAAATGAACAGCCACGAATAGAAGCAACGCGGTAACATCACAAGAGGAAAATAAAAAGAGCACTTGAAGGCATGAAGAAAGGGAAAACACCGGGTGAAGACGGAATTAGTAAAGACCTTATAATAGATTCGGGAGAAGTTGCAACAGTGAAACTATCCTTATACTTATAAGTGTACTTATAAGTATAAGTATATCTTCTTAACAAATGCCTTATCAACGGAAAAAATCCGAAAGCCTGGAAAAATGCAAAAAATATTTTGATACATAAAAAAAGGGGGATAGAAAGGATCTAAAAAACTACCGACCAATAAGCCTCCTTTCAGCTACTTACAAACTATTTACAAAAGTCATCACAACTCGCATCTCCGACAGTTTGGATTCTAACCAGCCTAGAGAACAGGCAGGCTTCCGCAGTGGATTCTCAACAACAGACCACATCTACACGCTCACCCAAATAAGAGAAAAAATAAGCAAATATAGGAAACCCCTGTGTATGGCACTCATCGATTACGAAAGGGCATTTAACTCTGTACAAATACCAGCAGTACCAGAAGCTATCTGAAGACAGGGGGTAGAGGAGGTATAATGTAAAATATTGGAAGATATATACGAAGATGGACAGCAAACCATCAAGCTCCACACAGAAAACCCATAATTACCGATTAAAAAGGGTTTAGACAGGCAATACCATCTCACAAAAACTGTTTACAGCTTGCCCTTAGGAAATATTCAAGAAACTTGAATGGACCGGAAAAATATATCACAATAGGAGACAAATACCTAACAATCTAAGATTTGCAGATTGAACTCGCTAAATTAGCAGATGAAATTATGGTGCTGCTCCCTAATTCTCGTTCTGTGGCCGAAGTAGCTTCCACATCTCAAACAGAGCAGTTGGCAGAACTTGTTGCAAATCTCATTATCCAGGTTAATGCTCTCCAAAGTTGAGTATAATTTCTGTCTCGTCACATCTCTACCAACAATAAGCCACACTACAGGTCAAGAAGTCGGTCCGGAGGAAGAGATGACATATGCTTTTATCACAGCAAATTCAAGGAAGCAGCAAAGAAGTGTCTTCAACCCTGCAACTTCAATAAACCATTAAACTGCAAATGCGAGCATTAGAGGCGCATAATGTTCGCCACACCTCTTCCATGCTTCTTCACGTGTAGGACCCACTCTCCAACATCAAGTCCCTTGTCGACACAGGTGCCGAGGTTAGCAATTCATATATCACTCCCTCTGATCATGAACTTGTATACCGCCAGTGAATCTACAATCCCTGTATATAAACGGAGAGCTTACACTCAACCTCAAGCTTCAGCATAAATTTCAGTGGACTTTCTATGTAGCAGTTGTGTCTCAAGCAATACTTGGTGCCGATTTTTTTTTAGAAATTTCAACCTCCTTGTTGGCATTAGAAATCGGAGACTCCTTGACACTACTTCTACGAAGTCTACTAATGCCCAACTTCTACATGGAAATAACTTGCAGATCTCCACAATCGATGCCAACAACCCATTTGCATCACTGTTTAAGTCCTTTCCTTCACTTACTCAGCCATACTTTGCAACCCTTTCTATAAACCATTCTATTACTCATCACATCGAAACAGCTGGTCAACCTACACATGCCAAGTCTCGTCGATTACCTCCAGAACAGTATCATTTAGAGAAAGAAGAGTTCGTGTCCCTACTACATATGGGAATTATCCGTGCAAAGCTCAAGCACCTGGTTGTCCACACTACATGTCGTTTCTAAGAAGAATGGAGAACTACGACATTGCGGTGACTGCAAGGCTCTCAATGCTCAGATGCTGATGGATTGTTACCTAATTCCCAACATTCAAGAATTTACTTCACAGCTTTCGGAATGTTCCATCTTCTCCAAAACTGATTTGGTTAAAGCATTCCTCCAAATACCCGTCAGACATCCCGAAAACAGCTATTATCACCCCATTTGGCTTGTATGAATATGTCCGGATGCCTTTTGGACTGAAGAATGCTGCACAAACATTACAGCGTTTCATTGATTAAGTGTTACGAGGACTACCATTTGTCTTCGTTTATACTGATGATCTATTTATCGCTAGTAAGAATGCCGTTGAACATCAGGATTATCTAATGCAAGTCTTTAAATGTCGGAATGATTCTGGTATCCAAATTATTGTAGACAAGAGTGTATGGAGTTTCATCTCTTGATTTTCTCGGCCACACAGTTTCTGCAGCAGGTATCACTCTACTTCCTGACAACTGTGAGGCCATTCAACAGTTTCTTGAACGATCTACGCAGCACCAACTCAAGGA
>NC_051389.1:48921079-48928579 GCF_015228065.2 Penaeus monodon
TTCTCAACAACAGACCACATCTACACGCTCACCCAAATAAGAGAAAAAATAAGCAAATATAGGAAACCCCTGTGTATGGCACTCATCGATTACGAAAGGGCATTTAACTCTGTACAAATACCAGCAGTACCAGAAGCTATCTGAAGACAGGGGGTAGAGGAGGTATAATGTAAAATATTGGAAGATATATACGAAGATGGGACAGCAACCATCAAGCTCCACACAGAAACCGATAAATTACCGATTAAAAAGGGTGTTAGACAGGGCAATACCATCTCACAAAAACTGTTTACAGCTTGCCCTTAGGAAATATTCAAGAAACTTGAATGGACCGGAAAAATATATCACAATAGGAGACAAATACCTAACAATCTAAGATTTGCAGATTGAACTCGTTGAATTAGCAGATGAAATTATGGTGCTGCTCCCTAATTCTCGTTCTGTGGCCGAAGTAGCTTCCACATCTCAAACAGAGCAGTTGGCAGAACTTGTTGCAAATCTCATTATCCAGGTTAATGCTCTCCAAAGTTGAGTATAATTTCTGTCTCGTCACATCTCTACCAACAATAAGCCACACTACAGGTCAAGAAGTCGGTCCGGGGGAAAGAGATGACATATGCTTTTATCACAGCAAATTCAAGGAAGCAGCAAGAAGTGTTTTAAACCCCTGCAACTTCAATAAACCTTTAAACTGCAAATGCGAGCATTAGAGGCGCATAATGTTCGCCACCCCTCTTCCATCCCTTCTTCACGTGTAGGACCCACTCCCCAAACTCAAGTCCCTTGTCGACACAGGGCCGAGGTTAGCAATTCATATATCACTCCCTCTGATCATGAACTTGTATACCGCCAATGAATCTAAAAATCCCTGTAATAAAAGGAGAGTTTTACACTAAACCTAAAGCTTCACATAATTTCAGGGGACTTTCTATGTAGCAGTTGTGCCCTCAAGCAATACTTGGTGCCGATTTTTTTAGAATTTCAACCTCCTTGTTGGCATTGAAATCGGAGACCCCTTTGACACTACTTCTACAAGTCTACTAATGCCCAACTTCTACATGGAAATAACTTGCAGATCTCCACAATCGATGCCAAAAACCCCATTTGCATCACTGTTTAAGCCCTTTTCCCTTCACTTACTCAGCCATACTTTGCAACCCTTTCTATAAACCATTCTATTACTCATCACATCGAAAGCTGGTCACCTACACATGCCAAGTCTCGTCGATTACCTCCAAACAGTATCATTTAGAGAAAGAAGAGTTGTGTCCTACTACAATGGGAATTATCCGTGCAAAGCTCAAGCCGGGTTTTCCACACTACATGTCGTTTCTAAGAAGAATGGAGAACTACGACTTTTGCGGTGACTGCAAGGCTCTCAATGCTCAGATCTGATGGATTGTTCCTAATTCCCAACATTCAAGAATTTACTTCACAACTTAATGGATGTTCTATCTCCAAACTTGATTTGGTTAAAGCATTCCCCAAAATACCCTCAGACCCCCGAAAACAGCTATTATCCCCCCATTTGGCTTGTATGAATATGTCCGGATCCCTTTTGGACTGAGAATGCTGCAAAAACATTACAGCGTTTTCTTGTTAAGTGTTCGAGGACTACCATTTGTCTTCGTTTATACTGAGATCTATTTATCGCTAGTAGAATGCCGTTGAACATCAGTTTATCTAATGCAAGTTTTTAAATGTCGGAATGATTCTGGTATTCAAATTATTGTGACAAGAGTGTAGGATTTTCATCTCTTGATTTTCTCGGCCACACATTTCTGCAGCAGTATCACTCTATTTCCTGACAACTGTGAGGCCATTCAACAGTTTCTTGAACGATCTACACAGCACCAACTCAAGGAATTCCTAGGGATAATTAACTACTCCAACTGCTTCATTCCAAAGTGTTCTCTACTTCTCCAACCTCTGTATTCCATAATCAGACCATGCAAGAAAGGTCAGTCAGTTGCTTTTGTCTGGACTCCTGAAGCTGATATTGCCTACAATGCTGCTAAGCAAGCCCTCAGTGCAGTAACTACACTCAGCTTTCCCAATCAAGATACTCCAACGTCCATCACTACTGATGCCTCCAACACTGGCACTGGAGCTGTTCTGCAATAATATATGGAAGGTGGATGGAAACCTTTAGCCTTTCCTCAAAGAAACTAATGCTGAACAGAACTATAGCACATTTGATTGAGAACTTTTAGCTGTTTATAAAGTGATCAAATGGTTTTGGCATTTAGTAGAAGGCAAGATTGATTGATTGATTATTTAAAATTATCTGCCGCGTCAACAGCTAAGGTCATTAGCGGCGAATACCTTGTTAACTAGAAATATTAAATGTTTAAAACTTTAAAATCTATCAATAATATCTTACAATATAATAAATAGATTAAAAATCAAAGCATAAATATTATCTCTAAGTGCATAAAATTATTGCATAAACTTATGCAAAATTAAAATTTTTATTGAAAATATTAGTCTCCCTAAGGATTAATAAACCTTCTATGTCACAATCTTCCCCCAAATACATTTTTCAGTGTATATGGGGAGACAAGTACAACGCCCTTTGGTCTGAGAATGTTGCACATCTTTCCACTACATGTGCGATCGTTAATGGCTCTTGGCATCCTTCACAAAGTGCTTCATTTTTAGCCATCATTGGCCCATGAGTCAATCTTGTGTGCCCGATTCTTATTCTTGTTAATACAACTTCCACTTTTCGGTTGGGAAATGGATGCTATCGCCCAACTGCCAAGGTCATCTCTAATGTCTCGCAGTTTGTTTCTGGAGTATCCTCCATTGTTCCCTCCATTTATCCGAAGAAAACTTCTGATGCTGGGTTTTCAGGTCGGTGTGTGGGAGAGGAAAACGAGCATCACAAGGCTAGCGGCAGCTGCCTTTGCTTTGATCAGCTCGCTCATTCCCACTGATACCAACATGCCTGGCCCCAAACATAGAGTTATCTTTTTACGTGTTACATCAGTGCAACCCAAATCTTGAACCTCCCTCACTAATGGATGTGATAAAGTTTAAGCTCTTGATTGCTTGAAAGGGCACTACGAGAGTCACATATATCAAAACAGAATGGTTCCGAAAGATCTCTAGTCATCTTAACTGCTGTAAGGATGGAATGTAACTCTGCAGTGAAGATCGAGGCTGCTAGAAAAAGACTGCCAGATGCAATCTTCCTTCTGCTCACTGCTGCAAAACCCACGCCATTTTCAGATTTCGAACCATCTGTAAAAATTTGGGCATCTGACCCCCGGTATTTAGAAATTTTGCTGAAGAAATTTCTCTGGGACTTCTGCTTCGGATCTCCCCCCTTTCCCCAATTCCGACTAAATCCAGCTCAACTTGATTAGTCCAAGGCGGAAATTGGGAATTCCAACAGCCAAAAACCTTAGTGAACTCAAATTAAGATCTTCCACAAGATTCTCATTCTCCTACCATGGATCGGCTATCTTCAAGGGGGTTGAAAACCATCTGGATGTAGGAGATCCGGGAATCCTTTGTAGTCTCGGTAATAAATCAGGTTCATGTATTCTCGGTGTATAAAAGAGGTGGTTCTCCACTCTCAGCATACAGGGACTCCACAGGTGAAGACCTGAAAGCCCCAGTACAGATTCTGAGAGCTTCATTATGAACCGGTCTAACATCCGTAGAACAGTGGAGTTGCAGATGAAAAGCTTCACATCCATAATCAGCTTACTACGAATAACGCTCGTTAAAGCCGTAGTAGCGTTGTGCGGTCTCCACCCAAATAGATGTGAAAGAACCCCCCAAAATACTAATGCTTTTGTAGCCTTTACTTTCAACTGTTGATGTGGGGACCCATGTAAGCCTTGAGTCAAAAATTAGCCCCAAGTACTTCACCTCTTGGAAAAATTGCAGTGGGTTTGCTCCTAAATAGAGGGAAGGATGGAATTTTCCTTCGTTTGTGGAAATGTATAGCCATGGCCCTTGCTTGGGGAAAATTTGAACCCATGATATGTTGTCCACTGTACAACCTGATTTATTGCAGCCTGCATGTGTCCTTGCACATCCTGTAAGCTTCCTCCTGAGCAGAAACAGTGTAAGTCATCCACAATAGATTACATGAGACAGATCTTGGAACAGCCTTTACAATGTCTTTTATAGCAATGGAAAACAGGGTCACATTAAACACTCCCTTGTGGGACCCCTTCCAGCTGTTTCTTCCAGATTAGAGAAACTGTTTCCCACCCGAACTCTAAATTTCCTGTTAGCAAGGAAGCTTTGTATGAAGGTAGAAATGCTCCTCTTAAGCCATTCATACAACTTCCTTGATATGCCATGCTTCCAAGTAGTATCATAAGCCTTTTAAAGGGTCAAGAAGACTGCTATCATGTGACTCGCTGTGCGAAGGAATTCTTTTTAGTAGTTTCCATCCTTACAAGTGCATCGTGGTCGTCTCAATCTTCAAAACCCATATTGATATGGGTCAGCACGTTTTCCTTTTCTAGCACCCATGCAACCTAAAGTTTACCATTTTCTCCATCAGCTTGCAGATCCCGCTGGGAGGGAAATTGGTCTGTAATTTCCTGGTGTGGAAGCATCCTTGCCGGGTTTAGGGACAGGAATGTTATAGACGCTTTCCATGTGGATGGCACTGTACCCTCCCTATATATCCTTTTAAATAGTCCAACAAAAACTTTTGGGATCTCTCTGGTAAGGAGATATCATTTGATATGGAATATCGTCACTTCCTGGGGCAGTCTTAGGGCAGAGCTGCAAAGCAGAGTACATCTCCATGCGCAAAAATGGCAAGTTGGATGGAAGTTCGGCTGCAGTACTACGGAAGAACGACACTGGGTGTGGTTTTCCTGTTCACCCGAGAGTGGAGAATCGGGCAGTGAAAGATGCTCCAGAGGAGATCTCTGGCCATGGATTTAGCTAGCTCTTTAGAAACATCTTTTTTATCTGTGATGATTATCCCATCAATCTTCAAAGCAGGTGGTGACAGTGATGTGCTCTTTCCAGCGATCTTTCGCACCTTGTCCCATACCCATGTAAGGGTCCCAGAGTTAATCAAGGAGACATACTGTCTCCATGACTCCGTCTGCCCCCTTTAGCACTCGCCTGGCCTTGGCTCGGGCCCTTTTGTAATGGATCAAGGTTACATCACTGGGCGTCGTTTCAACTGCCTTAATGCAGCTTTTCTTGCTCTGACGCTTGTTGGCTTTCATCAACCACCATGGTACCGGAGGTCGACGGTTCTGCCCACTACTTTTGGAATGGATGCTTCTGCTGCAAGGTGAATTCGTGATGTGAATTTGTTTTAACAGCATCTTAAACCACACTGGAAATCATTCACAGATCCATGCATACTGCAGTTGATCTAAAAAGATTCCAGTCCGCATTTTTCAATCGCCATCTCTGCACTCCATTGGCTGGATACCATTCACCTCCTCCAAAAAGTATTGGAAATGGTCGCTTCCATGTAAGTCTTCCATAACCTGCCAAGTGAAATTCATCTGGAATCAGGTGAGACAATTGACGTCTATATTGGAGAATGTCCAGTTTGAATTTGGAAATGTGTGGGAGTGTCACGTTCAATAAACTGCATCTACTCTTAGGAGCAAGGACCCCAAAGGGCCCCTTCCTCGGGGGGTTTTGCAAAAAGTGTCTCCCCAGGGTGATGCCGACCATTGAAATCTCCCAAGAGTAGAAATGGATGTGGCAACTCCCCATAGATCTTCCAAATCTTTATGTTGCAGTTATGTGGAGGAAGGTAGATAGATGAAACAGTGTAAGGTCGTGTCAAGCCTATTCTCACAGCCTTCACCTGCAGTTTTGGGTCTGCAGGTGGTGGCCTGGAAGGGAATATCTTGACGTACCATTACTGCTATCCCTCCATGAGGTCCACTGTCAAAGTCCCATAATGGGGCTTAAATTTTGGGAAAATCCTCTCAGGGAAATCGGTGTTTTTTCCTGGTCATATCTCTTGTAGGCATACACAAACTGGGTTACATGAGCTATCAGATGTTGCAGTTTTTCCCCATTTGCATGAATTCCCTGACAGTTCCATTGGATTAGGGTATCCAGTCTTTAAACTATTTTTTCATAAGGTGTTTGGCAGCACCTGTGGCCCAAGGTTTGCCCTACCCCTTTAGGCTGCCCCTTTTTCCTGGTCTTGGGAGAGCCCTTTGAGGGGTTGTTTACCCGTGGAACTAGTTTCCACAGGCTTCCTTTTGACAGCTCAGGATTTCTTTGCCTGGACAAAGAACGGACCTGACCTTTGCTTCAGGGGCATTCTGCCTAGCACAGAGGCCCCTGGATGTGGTGGCAGCTGGAGCTGTCACTGTTGAAAACCCCTGGAGCCCTTCCTGACGGTCCAAAGACCCACCTTGAAATGATTTCTTTGAACGACTCAGGATTCCTTTGCCTGGCAAGGACAAACCCGAGCCTTTGGTTCGGGGCATTCTGCCTAGCAGCAGAGGCCCCTGTGGATATGGTGGCAGCTGGGCTGCCCACCATTGAGGCCTCTGGAGCCTCCCTGATGGCTCCAAAGACCTTACTTGGGAGGAGGATCTCTCAATAGACCCCTCACTCCTACTCCGTTTCTGGTGGAATTCACCAGGCAGTTTCAGCAATTGGGGACTGAGGTTTAAAGAAGTGGCAGAGTGTGTGGTGTAAGAAGCATTGGAAGGCAAGGTTGTGGAAGGAGGATGGGGCCCGAACGAAGCAAAGGATTTACCTGGCTGTGCAAACACCACACGGGGACGTCGCTTTGCCTCTGGAAAACTACTTTCTCCCTTTCTCCTTATTATCAATACTTCTTTCTCAAATTTGTACCTTTTACACTGCTTTGAAGAAGCTTCATGAGCTTCTTGCAGTGGTAACAGCATATTGGACCTGGACATTGTCCCTCTCCTTGATGACCTTCGTACCACACTTAACACATATTCTTGCTTGTCCATTTTCCTTAAAACGGCAAGAGTTGGCTCCATGCCCATAACCCTGGCAGTGGAAACACCGCATAGGTTGGGTACATATGGCTTTTACCTTCAGGTAGTACCATGCCAACCTTAAATGATTTTTGGAAGGGCCAACGTATTAAAAGTTAGAAGGAGAGCTGGTGTAGACTGTTCCAAACCGTCAACTTTCTTCTTAAAAAGTTTACTGCCACTACATTAAAATTCTCTAGTTTTCCCCTAACAGTTTCTCCTCAAATACCTCATCAGGTCTCGGAAAAGACAAATTTCCCCTTACACTGATTGAGGGGTTTTTTGAGGAGAACATGAAACTTTAGCCCCCGGAATGTCGCATATCGCACGCAGACGGTCACTCTCGTCTGGTGACGAAACCTCAACTATTAGGCTACCATCTCGCTGTGGGGTGATGCGAGGATCACGTTGACATACTTCAACAATTTTTCGATGTACTTCGAAAATATCAAGATCCATGATTGATACACCTTCAATGGTCCATCACTACTAGGTAAATTACTATATGAAATGTTTTCATATTTAC
>NC_051389.1:48933579-48936079 GCF_015228065.2 Penaeus monodon
TTGTGTGCGTTGGGGTGTGTATAAATAAAAAATATGTATATAAAAAAAGATGTATGTATGTACATATATCATCTATCTATCTATCTATCTATCTTTTATTATCTATCTATTATTATATTATAATATTTTTAAAATTATTATTAAAATTATTATTTATTATATGCATACTTATACTACAACTCTGTTTGTATTGTGTAGTTTATGCATGTGTGTGGTTTGTTGGTGGGGGGTGTGTTGTGGGGTTTTTTATATATATTATATATTTAATATATATAATAATTTATAAATATATATATTTATATAGTGAAAAGGGGAAAAAAATATTTTTCAAAAATAGTCCCGAAAAAGAAAAACCCAGTATACGATCCCTTAAAAAATATATGTTAGCTTGCACGAAGATTCAATATAAAGGCAAAGCACATTCTTTACATATCTCAAAGGGAATGCGAAATTTTACCTTGAATATTTTATGGGCTCTGTCGACAAGGCAAGGCTTTGGGGGAAGTGCAACTGAGAATTGGGTAGCTCACGTTTGGCTTTTTCTGCATTGATTAATTCATTTTCATCTTGGGAGACACCTACATAAACACACGCCAACACTGGTGGATAGAACTGTTTAAAAATGACACAGAGCTTGAAGGTAAAAGACAAATAGATTTATATAGAGCGTATTGTTTAAGAATTTTCAATTCATTCATTTTGACATTTCTTTTCCAGGTCAACGTTTCATTCAGAGTTCAATAGTGTTTCATGCATTGCCTTTCCATGTGGTTGAAAGGAGTCGAGGAGGGACACGACAGGCAAAAAAGATATCTGGATAAACCTGCAAATGCATCTACAAATATTTCAACCGTGGTTAAGAGTGACATAAATCTTGGGAAATGGCGCGTCAGGTTTAACTATGATTACGGTACATATTTCAAAGGCATTAAAATCAAAATACTTTGTGAGCTTTGATCATGGCAATATATGGTGTTCATATTTTTTTCCCGTGACGAAATTTAGAAATCTAATGAATTCTGTCGTTCTTATTTTGCTAAAAATTGTTATGAATCATATTTAGGGTCATTTACGTTAAGGGGTTAAAACAATATGACTCATATATAACAACAACCTATCAGACCGTAATGTTATGTTCCTTGTATATATCTCCATGTGTGTGCGTGTGCATACTCACACACACACACACACACACACACAAACACACACATATGTGCGTGTGTGTGGGTATATATATATATATATATATATATATATATATATATATATAATATATTTAATATATATATATAAATATATATAATATAATATATATATATATATAATATATATATATATATATATATTGTACACACACACACATACTTTTCTTTTCTTCTTCTTCATTAATAAGGTTTAGCTAAGATTAAGTTCATCGAAGCTTAGGGATAAGCAATAATCCTATTCAACTGATAATCCTCTTCCTTTCCTTTATTTTTTCTCTGTATCTATCTTTCTCTCTATTTATCTATATCTATCTATCTGTCAATCTATTTATCTATATCTTTATATATATATAATATATATATATTATAATATATATATATATATATATAGATATAGATAGATAGATAGATAGATAGATAATAGATAGTATATATATATATATATATATATATATATATTAATATATATAATATATATATATAGATAAATATATAATACAAAAATATACTCACACACACACACACACACACACACACACACACAACAAAATAAGTAATATATATATTATATATAATAATATATATATATATATATATATAATATAATATATATATATATATGTACATACACACACACAACACACACACACACACACACACTATATATGTATATTAGTATATATATATATATATATATATATATATATATATATATATATATATATATATATATATATGTATATATATAGATATATGTGTGTATATATATCTCCCCTTCCTCTACCCCCTCCCACTCAGTATCCCCCTCCTACCCCATCCCCTCCCCCTCCCCCTCCCCCTCCCACTCCCTCCCCCACCCTCTCCCCCTCCCACCCCCTCTCCCCAGGACGCACCAAAAGCACATCAGGCGGGTTTCATGGCCCTCTGGATAGGCTCTTTAAGGAGCTCTATTCTGTCAGCTCATAAACCAATGTATAAATCCGCCTATGGCATAATGTAACTATATCTATATTAGATTGGAAAATTAATCTTTTTTCGGAGTCGTATTGTATTACATATGTACATCTGTTTGCAAGGTACTACGTTTATTCTATTTTATTTTTATTTTTATCTTTTTTTTTTTCTTTGGTTATAGAATTATCCTCTTGTCTGCGTTTCTCTCGGCCTAATAAACGCACTCTTAGTCACTTAGTCACTCTTAGGACATACGCAACAGAACCTGGTATACGATGAGCCAGCCACGCAGCCAGGGAGGAAAGCTGGCTCTTGTGTCGGCAATTTGTCACACAGTGTTA
>NC_051389.1:48953579-48961079 GCF_015228065.2 Penaeus monodon
ACCTGTCGAATTGGTCAGTGGTCACTACTAAGTATTTCTCTTATATAATATCTACTGAATTTGGCGTCCAGGGTATCTTCCGAGGAAATGTGGGTATCACTTGAATAACGCATACTCTCGCGAGCCGCTAATTTTGAGAAAGAACACTGAGGACTCCCCTTTTACGATGTGAAAATCCGATTTTTCTTGTAAGTCAGCCTCTTATAATTTTTTTTCTGTTTTCTTTTTATTAATGGTGTTATGCATTGTAGCTACTGTCTCAAGTGGTTAACTCTTCATACTCATATCGTTATATATTATCATATATTTATACTGATAAACTGCATTGCCATGATTCATCGCATTCATTTAAATATAGATCACACTTATTCGTATTATCATGTCCATGCATTATTCAGCCAGTTTAAATAATAAAAAATATACTGCGGACGAAAGGGAGGAAAGAGAAAATAATGATGAAGAGAATAGATTTGCAATAGAGCAATGTGAGGCTGAGATTAATACTGTATCTTTCTATTGTTTGTAATAGGAAATAACACAAATGAACAAATATGATTACAAAACGTGTGGTAATGTGTAAGAAAAGCATAAACAAACGAATCATATTTATTTTCAGAAATATCATCAAATGTTTGCCCCATAAACTTATTAGTGATGACAGCACAGCCAGCCAATTCCTTTCATGTTAACAATAGGAACAGTTTTTTAAACCTGTTACTGCTAACTAAAATTCTTTTTTTATGGGTCTCTTTGCTATTTATTCCAAGAACAAAGAAAGGTCAAATTCATACACACAACTGACACGCAATAAATTTCATAAAGGTGTAACACGATCCCTTCCTCTTCATTTCTATTTCCAAGTCTTGTTATCATTAAACAATATCATTATCATCATCATCAATCTAGCTAGTGCTTTCGGTGTCGTACTGCTTTTTGTCTTACTCTTAGATATCAACATATCGCCATGATGATTATTAAGGCTGTCATAGTGCATGGTCATCGATTTTTTACTTGTATCGGCGGTTTGTTAACTGTGCGAGGCCCGACCCTATGACTATTCATACAAATGGGAATTATACACAGTTATACACGCATATCTAATACATACACGTGCATGTGTGTATGTATGTGTATGTGTGTGTGTATATATATATATATATATTTATATATATATATATATATATATATATATATATATATATATTTTATATATATATATATATAAATATAATATATATAGAGAGAGAGAGAGAGAGAGAGAGAGAGAGAGAGAGAGAAAGAGAGAGAGAGAGAGATATGCAATTATATCTTTGCATTCATTGGGTCAGGCCTCGCGCTATTTTAACAAACCGGCTGATAATGTCTACAATATTCAATACCATTTTTCCTTTTCCATTCATTTTATTGTCAGAAAAAAAACGATTAAGAATTTGAAATTCAAAAGCCTGAATAATTGAAATTATGTTTCAACATTTACTGTTTGACCTTCTTCGTCATAATGTATATATATATACTCGTATATATATATATATATATATATATATATATATATATATATATATATATATATATATATAAAGAGAGAGAGCGTATGTGTGTGTGCGCGCGCATGTGTATGAGTGTGTGTGTGTGTGTGTGTGTGTGTGTGTGTGTGTGTGTGTGTGTGTGTGTGTGTGGGTTTTGTGGTGTTTTTGTGGTTGGGTTTTTTGGTTGTGTGTGGGTTTTTTTTTTTTTTTTTTTTTTTTATGTGTGCGTTGCGTGCGTGCGTGCGGATATATAAATATTATAATATATATATATATATAATAATATATTATGGTGTGTGTGTGTGTGTGGGTTGGTGTGTGTGGTGTGGTGTGTGTGGTGTGTATTATTTTTTTATTTATTTATTGATAAATTTTGGGGTGTGTGTGTATCATCTTATATATGATATTTACGCATTATATATACATATTAATATAATTTAATATATATATAATTATTATATATATATAAAAAAATTATATATATAATATATATATATATATTTTATATATATATATATTTTATAAAATTTAATATATACATAATTATTTGTGTGTGTGGGGTGTTTTATACATGTGGTGCGGCGTGCGGGTGGTGTTGGTGTGTGTGGGTGGGTGTGTGGTTTTGTGTGTTTTTGTGTGTGTGTTGTGTGTGTGTGTGTGGTGTTTTATTGCATTTTTCTTTTATTCTATCTACTATCTATCTATCTATCTATCCTATCTATCTATTATTATATAATAATATATTATATATAATATATATAATAAGGGTGTATATATATTATATTATATATATATTATTTATATATTATATAATTATATATATAACACCAAAATTTATATACACAAAAAATAGTGTTAGTGTCCCCTTTTTCGGGTTTCATTTTCCCCTTTTCAGTTGGAGTTGAATTTTGGCACCCACGCGGAAAAGTTCTTAACCCCAAAACTCTCTTCAACATTTGATATAGCCTACTAGCGGTTTAATGTCTTTAAATAATGAAGTATTACATTGGGTTAGTGGATTTTTTTATAGTTCAAAAATAGAATTCAACATTTTTTAATGCCTCACAGGACAAAAGGGAAAAATTTCCATTGATAAAAACCAAAAATTTCGAACTGAAACGTAAATACGAGGCACACAAAAAAACCGAGGAAAAATTTACGTAAAGAAGAATTTGGGTAATGTTTTCCGATATCTTGTTGATAACGTTATTTTTAAATTTTTTTTTTCAAAAAGATTGTTAAAATAAAATAAGAAAAAAATTTTTTCCTTAATTTAAGAAAAAAAAAAAAAAAGAAATTAAATAATAAAAAAAAAATTTTTAAAAAACCAAAAAATTTTTTTTTTTCCCCAAACCCCCAAACCAAAAATCCCAAAAAACCCTGGAATCAGGGCATTTTGGGGCATTTCGCGAATGTTTTTCCGCCCCCCCAAAAAAGGGGGGGGGGGGGGTTTTGGGGGGGGGGTTTAAAAGAAAATTTGGGGGGGGGGGGGGCCAAAAAAAAGGGGAGGCCCTTTGGGGAAAAAATTTTGGGGGGGGGGAAAGGGGGGGTTTGGGGGGAAAAGAAAGGGGGGGGCCCCAAAAAAAAGGGGGGGGGAAAAAGAAAAAGCGGGGGGGGTTTTTCCCGGTTTCCCGTTTGGGGGGTGGGGGGGGGGGGAAAAAAAAAAAAGGTTTTTTTTTTTTTTAAGGAAAAAAAACCCCCCAAAAAAGGAAAAGGCCGGGGGGAAATTTGGGGGGGGGGGCCGGGGGGGGGGGGGGGGGGGGGGGGGGCGGGGGGGGGGGGGGTGGGGGTTTGGGGGGGGAGAGATAATAAAGCCTCCCCTGTTTATTCCAATAAAAAAGGGGAGCTTTAGTACCCTAAAATAAAGAGCTTTGATTTAAAACCCCAAACCCTTTTAAAGGAAAAATTTTTAAAAAAGGGGCCAAAAAGGAGGAAAATGCCCCCCCTTTAATTTTGACAAAAATATTGTAAAGAAAAATAATTGTTAATTTGGAAAGTAAATTAATAAAAACCAAAGCAAATTTAAATTTAATAATTTTTCCAAGCTTTTTTTTCCCTTTTTTTTTTTTATTTTTTTCCAATAGGGAAGGGAAACTGGCCTTTGTGTAAGAGTTTTAAGATTAAATTTTTAAAGGAGTTTTTTTTTTTTTTTTTTTAAAAAATAAGGGGCTTGTTCTTTATTTTCTTTTCACTTTCCTTATATTTTACGATACAACAGTTAACTCATTTCTCTTTTTTCCACATTGTCTTATATATATTGTTGAAATAACGAAACAGGAAGAGATTCTCTGGCTTGGAAAAACTCCCCAAATATGACTTCGCTTTAAAAAGTTGCAAGGGGACGGGGGGAAAATAGGGGTGAAAAAAAGAAAAAAAAAAAAAGGCAGTATTGTGTTGGGTAGGAACTGCTGGCCCGGTGTCACGCCTCCCGTATCACAGGGATTTGGGAATATGTTTTTTCTTCTTTTTTCTTGCATTTGTTTTACTCCTCTCTCTCTATCTCTATCTATCTATCTATCTATATTTCAGTCTGTCTGTCTATCTATCTATCTTTCAGTCTGTTTATCTATCTATCTTATTTTTATGTCTGTTTATATATCTCTCTATTTGACAATAAATTTCTTACTCTTTCTCTTTGTCCACTTGATATTCTTCATATATATATATATATATATATATATATATATATATATATATATATATATATATATATATATGTATATATATATGTATATATATATATATATATATATATATATATATATATATATATGTATATTTCTCTCTCTCTCTTCTCCCCTCATCCACCATCTCCCCACTCTCTCTCTTTAAATCCTGTCTTCAACGCATCACCGTCATTAGTAGTGCTGCTACTATCATTACCATTATCATTATCGTCAATGTAACGTGTAAACTAAATGAATTGGAAAATGCAGAAGCGTGTTCAGATAAATTCATTTTCGAAAATTAAGCTGTTTCATGACTTTTTTACTCAGACCTTTACGAATATTGAATTATTGTCTAGCTAAATTACGATGAAAAAGGAAAATATAGAAGTACTAGTTAATATCATTTTTTTTGTTTACAGAATGTAGAAATAGAACTTGTCAATATTGATAATGGAATATACATTTCCCTGCCTATTTATTTGTTGCTATATCTCAGTTTATCTCTCTCCATGTATCCAAACTCTCTCTCTCTCTCTCTCTCTCTCTCTCTCTCTCTCTCTCTCTCTCTCTCTCTCTCTCTTCTCTCTCTCTCTCTCTCTCTCTCTCTCTCTCTCTCTTTCTCTCTCTCCAGAATTGCTCAAAGACACACGTGCAACCACCTCCGCCTACCAACTCCTCTCCCACAGCTTGAGTAAACAACGACCTGCCAAAACGACCACACAAAGAGTTCCACAACGCTGTGCCTTCCGGACCACCTCAGCTCGCTCTTCCGTTCCTCAAAATATTCCATATCACTTGGGGAACCAATTTACAAGTAGATCCACGTTTCCCTTTCCCCTTGGCGGCCAGCTCGTTGCGGCCAATTAGCAGCATTTCTCTGGACAACAAAACGAGTTCCTGCCTGCTAGTAGCTCCGGGCGCCGACAGGTGGCAGTGCGTAGGCAGGTCCTCGCCACCTGAACGCTCTCACAAAGCTGATCATGCACGGCCTAAGTGGGTGGAATTTGATTACGTGTCTGTGAGAGGTAAAATGGAAAGAGAGAGAGCGAAAGATATAGTGTTTGGATGTCTTTGTTGGAGTGTGGATGTGTATGTGTTTTGGTGTTTTATTTTTATTGCTGTTATGATTAGTAGTATTTATCATTGTTAATATCACCATCATCATCATTATTATCATATCATTAATACTGCTACTAGTACTGTTATTATTATTGTTATTATTATTATTATTATTATTATTATTATTATTATTATTATTATTATTATTATTATTATTATTATTATTATTATTATTATTATTATTATTATTATTATTATTATTATTATTATTATTATTATCATTATCATTGATGTGCTGTCATTGCAATTATTGATAGTTGTAGTGATAGCAGTAATAATAATAACAATAAATGATAACTTACCAGCACAGAAAACACAGATTTCCCCCGTAAGTTTTAAGCTACCCTCATCTCTCTGCTAAAGGTCTTTTAACTAATTTGGTTTACTAGAGAATTTTTTAATTTACCCGAAATATACTCGCAATATATCGTGAACATGGTCTACTGCTGCTTCCGGTCACAGCGGGTAAGAAATATGGTATGGACTATGTATGTATGTGGAAGAGAGAGAGAGAGAGAGAGAGAGAGAGAGAGAGAGAGAGAGAGAGAGAGAGAGAGAGAGAGAGAGAGAGAGAGAGAGAGAGAGAGAGAGAGAGAGAGAGAAAGTGATAGTGTCAGAGTGAAAGCGAGAGCGAGAGAAAGTTACAAAGAAAATTAAAATAAGTGAGTGAGAATAAGAGAAACAGACAGACAGATATAAACAGACAGATAGATTGATAAACAGATACACAAAAATACAACCAGACAGATAGATATACAGACTGAAGGAGGGACAAAGACAGAGAAAAAAGTACCATGGTTGCAGTAGACTCATTCCCTCCATTTACTCCAAAAGTCGGACGCGAGACCAAGTTTCTCTCCTCGTTCACGTTGCCTTACCTCTGAAACAGCTGTTCTTCTACACTTTACGTAAGTTGTGATAGTGACTGTAACGAGGATTTAGCTATATTTTCATGTGTATGCCGTTCGTTCTTTTGGATCTAGATGTGTTTTATTATAGTTGTTAATTATCCTCTTGTAAATTATGGTTTATTATTGTTGCTGATTATCCTACTTCATAATATGTGTTTTTTGTGTGTTAATTATCGTATCTCATGACTGATGTTTCTTGATTGTTGGTAATTATCCTATTTCAGTGTTTATTGTTGTTAATTATCCTATTTGATTAAAAAATGCTTCTTATTCTTATTGATAATCCTGTTTCATAAATGGTGGTTTATTATTGTTGTTTATAAGATATGAATTATGGTTTATTATGATTAATTAGCCTACTTTATTAATTACGGTTTATTATATCTATATAGCCAATTTCATAAATATATATTTTTTTATTACTGATTATCCTAATTCATAAATAATAGTGTTAATGTAACATTTAGTTTAAATGTTATTTTCATTGATATGCTGTTATCTTTTTTTCGAGCACAGAGATCCTCAAGATAGTACCATGGAGAGTTTCTAAATCGCTGCCTTAAACTTCACTATGTCTCAGCAAAGCATGAAATCACGAAGCATAGACATAGACATAGAAATAGACACTCAAAGTCGACATCCAGTCTTCAGTAAAGCTATCTCTAATATAAACAAGGGCGAAATATACACCCTATTTACGCCTTTACCATATTGTGAAATGATATTTCATGATATGATGGTTATAACAGTGCTATAATAGTAATACCTAATGAGGTAATGGTACAATCATACTGAAATGAAAACAAATAAAAAATATTGGGATTGATAATACTTTTAGAATTGAGACAATTATATTATATTGTCTACGGTATATAATTCTGATAGAAATAATCCCGCAGACTTAAAAAATATTGTGATAATGACAGTAATGTAGTTATATGTACTAAACGTGATTGCTGGTAATCTTACTAATTATTACTGATGACTGTTAAAAACTGCAGCAATAGCAATAAAGTAATATTATGGATAAGAGCTTAAATTGAAGAGCAACTTTAAAAGTAAATGAGTGATTTTAGGAACAAATAAAAAAATCATAAAGGCAAACGTCAATTTCAAACTTAACAGATAAATAAAATACGGAAAATAGTATCAAAGGAGAAACGAAACAATTTCTATATCGTTCGTCCAGTGGAAGCAACACTAAAAAAAAAAATTAGTCATGAAAAGGAATCTTTCTTTGTTTGCTTTCTTTTCTGAATGTGATCCAATGCGCGA
>NC_051389.1:48968579-48971079 GCF_015228065.2 Penaeus monodon
AAGCTTTCTCTATGAGTTGTTCAAGTAAGTTCTTAATATTACAGATATCAGGGGTAAAAGAAAATGCGAGGTACTATTGCAAATAAGCTCAACTCAATGTAGAATAACCGTAAGTTAGGGAGATAAGAACTTTGTTTTGCACTGTACAAATTTTTAAAACTAGTGTGGAGGGTGGGGTGAGGTTTGTACACAGTAGTGCTTAATATTTAGGTATCCTTACCGCTAAGTCCCTTTAGGTTTCGCCGATCTATATCAGTTTGCAGCAAGTGAATGGGTAAATCATAACCGTGTTTGTTAATGTGAGCTGACAGTGTAATGGCCCGTGGAAAATAATGTAAATTTCACTCTCGGGAAACTCAGTTTAAGGATTTTACGTTTACATTTCAAAATGAGGATCTCTGACACCACCCGGAAGTTGGAATAAATGGAATTTCCATGGCAACCATCGTGGTATGTAATCATTACATTCAACCAACAAAATATGAAGACACTTGGTAGCCGAGTTTTCATTACCGCGTGACTTTTGGCATTTAGTTTAGTCCGTGATGGGAAGAAATAATTCCAGACAACAAATACTACTAATCATCAACAGCTTATTAATCGGCAAAAGAGATAAAAGCAAAGTATATGTTAAGAAAACTAAATGGCAAATTTAAGTAAGCTTACACTGTTTTTTTCGCACTTCATTTATTTTTACTATTGGGAGTGAAGAACTTCTAAAAATAATAACAACACCTATGTATATATATATATATATATATATATATATATATATATATATATATATATATATATATAGATATATATATATATAAATATATATATATATATATACATATATATATATATATATATATATGTGTGTGTGTGTGTGTGTGTGTGTGTGTGTGTGTGTGTGTGTGTGTGTGTGTGTGTGTGTGTGTGTGTGTTTGTGTGTGTGTGTGTGTGTGTGGATAAATGAACTATATGCACATTTTTATATGAAACGCATTGATCTACATATCTTCCCAGCATAAAGAAAAAGACACACTCTTTCTCATCCAAATGCCTTGTGTATGTTTCGTTCCCGAGAAATATTTTCGAGAGCAATCAAGCAGAAAGGTAAAACTCCAGCACGGACGGGGCGCAATGATCCACGTTAAAGCTATGTTATCTTCTAAACATTTTCACGGCGTATAATAAAGTCCAAATTCTTTTTATATGCATTTAAGTGGTCGATATTCCAAAGGAAAGTAAGTTATGGTGTACATCGCGAGGCAAATAACAAGGTAAATTCGAGTGTCGAGTAAAATTAAAGAAACAAATATGCATGTGCATTTCCTCCGTATTCGCTCTATCCTTATTTAACTCGAAACTAAGATATTACACACAAGCAACAACGCACACATACTCACACACACTCATACTGTGCAAACGTTTCTGTATGGATGCGTGCATAAAAAAAAAAAACATATATAAATATATATATATATATATATATATATATATATATATATATATATATATATATATATATATATATACGCATATATATGTGTGTATGTATAAATGATATACATACACATTTCTTAGAATACCTTTCTTTAATAGACATTCCATTGCGTTGCAACACCTATTCAACAGCATTCTCCACACTTCAAACATTGCGCATCAGCCTTCTAAAACGGATATTTGTTTGCTATTTTCAAGGAGAATGCAACATGCATATGAAAAGACCATATCAACCCTTTTTAACTAGAATCGTGGGTCAGCTGTCAAGGCCTCAACGTGCGGGATTGGTGGATCATTCTGTGAATATAATTGTCCTATGAGACTAATAACGACGATAGTCATATAAAAAGATAATAATGATGATGATTTTCATCCTTTTTATTACCATGCTGATAATAAAAAGGATAATGATAATAATAATAATGATGAAAGCAGTAATGATAACAATAATAATGATAATAATAATTATTAGGATGATGGTAACAATGATGAAATTATATCCACACACACACACACACACACACACACACACACACACACACACACACACACACACACACACACACACACACATATATATATATATATATATATATATATATATATATATATATATATATATATATATAATTTACACACATATATGTGTATATATTTATACATATATGCACACACACACACACACACACACACACACACACACACACATACATACATACATATATATATATATATATATATATATATATATATATATACGTGTGTGTGTGTGTGTGTGTGTGTGTGTGTGTGTGTGTGTGTGTGTGTGTGTGTGTGTGTGTGTGTGTGTGTGTGTGTGTGTGTGTGTGTGTATGTATATACGTATATATATGTGTATATGTATATATGTATATATATATATATATATATATATATGTATATATAGACAAATTGATAAATCGGTTTGTGTTTATCATTCGCATATTGATAATATATTCCAGTTGCTTCCCCACGAAGGTAAGTCTAATGC
>NC_051389.1:49021079-49036079 GCF_015228065.2 Penaeus monodon
GAAAGGGTTAATAGATACCCCCCCCCCCCATATCAGAAAATTTGCCTAATAATATGAGTATAGGTTCAGTTTCACAAAGCCATATACAAAGGATATATAGCCTGTAAATGATAGAACGACAAAAAATAGCTACAGCATTGCCTTTGCAAATTGATAATAAAGAATCTAAGAAAATCTAATGACACTATCATAAAGAAATGATAAAATACACTAGGGTGATACATGAAATAATCTACGCAGGCTAAGAATAATGTCAGAAGTGAAGAAAATAGATCATGAGGATTTTTGTTCACACAGCAAAGTTTGTGGATCCCAGGAGTGGCTATGAGGAGTTCATTCACTTTGTAAACAATATTTCCTTTATATCATATGCAATGGAAAATACTGCGTGAAGTGTAAGTTTACCACTAGACTACTTTCATTAATATTATTTGTGATGGAAATAACAAGAGGTTCATGGATATTTCAGTGTGAATAATTGAAGCAAGGCTTAATGATTGCAAAGTTTGCTGATTATGATAAGCAATTATGGCAATATCTTTGCATGGCATTAATTTTTATACCCAATAATTTTGTTTTTTGGATAAGACCTTATTTTTCTATTTGTTCAAGCTGACCTGCTCTGCACAATTATATACCTCATTGTTGTCACATCGCAGGGTGTAAACCTTTAGAATTGGTATTAAGTGTAATACCTGTAGCCCAGGTAATACAAAACTGTGTTGGATTAGTTTTCTTTAATCAATTTCATAGCATCTCATGTATGCTTCTTGGTATATATTAACATGTTGGTCCTCCCTAGAGCCAGCCTTCTTCCAGCCATGGCTCATTTACTGGTAGAAATAATGCAAGAGCCCCTTCTGAAATGGCCTCTGATTCTGATCATCCTCCAGTAGCTTTGTGCATTAATGGAGAGCCATTCCCAACACTGGCCATCAGCCAAAGTTTGTATGATAGCACATTTCTGTTACCCCGGCTGTCATCCAAATTTTTCATGATGGCACATTCCCGTCAACCCAGCCCTTAGCCAGATTTTCCGTGATGTGAGTCATATTTAAAATAATGTTGATCTTTTGATTCCATTCTTGGTACAGTTTACCTTAAATCACAAAAATATGCTTCTGAATTGAGCAGAATTGTCAAAATAACTTATTTCAAGGAGAAACTGACAATGCCTCAGATATAATAGCCTCTTCAGCCTGTCTCTTCAAATAGTCCTCCAGCATCTAACCAATAAATGTTGATGTTTTTATAGTGGCACCACTAGTTTTATTGATATTATTGTAATTTCGGTTACTACTGGTGCTGTTATCTCTGCCACTACAATTACTATTACTATAATACTTCTACAACAACAATAATAACAGCTATCACTGCTATTACAGCGATTACTATGACAACAACTAGTTATACTAATACTACTGATTCTGTTATTATTAATATTTTTCTGTTATTAGTATTGTTACTAATGTTATTAGCATTGCAATGGTTATTGGCACTTTTATTACATTTCTAGGTCCAAAGAGGAAAGCAAGGCACAAAGGGCCAAAAACAGATCATTCAGGAGAACACAGATACCCTGAATTTCTACCGGAACATGATCCTTGGTACTGCTGGCATCTACTTTGGTATCGGAATGCTGTTCTTCTCTGAGTTCCCTACTCTTGACCTGGTAAGGATCAGCTTTTTTTTGTAAACATTAATTTGCCAGACCTGTTTTCTCTGCTACACTGACCTTTGCTTGCAGTGAGACATTCTTATAGTCTTCTCCTATAATTGTTCATATGAATCTATAGAATCAAGACATGAGTTGTAGTGAGAACACTTTTTATGATAATCTGTTCACCCTCTTGTGTGATATGTAATCATCTTTCAAAACTAGTATTTTATATAAGCTGGTCAGTCCCAGGGAGACACTCTTATAACATAAGTTTTGCAGGTATTACTCAAAGTGGCTGGTGTTATGTTTACAGGAATTTACCTCTTTATGGTGATACTCATAAAACATAACTTTTGCAGATATTGCTTGGAGTGGCAGGTGTTGTGTTTACAGGAAGTTACCGCTTTATGGCATCCATGGCGTTTGTCAAGAAAGATCAGTCTGGTGCTATTCTTGATGAAGGGCTGTGACTTGAACATAGAGGGTGGAATTGCAGAGTAAGTCAATATTTTTTCTAATTTGCTGTCTCTTATTTTCTTACCTTTCAGAGAGAGAAAACAAAAAAAGCTTTTTCCAGGGTATATATTTGTCATTTGATATGTTGTATCAAGAAGCTTTTCTTTGCACAGACTCAATCATCTCTCTTGGGTAGTCAGAGAAGGCAGGAATAGGATCTTGAGCTTGGAAATAGTGTCCTCCCTAGAGCTGGCACTCTTCCAGCCATAGCTCATGGATGGTCTATTCCACCCTCATTTACTACTGAAAATAATGCAAAATCCACCTAAATGCCCACTGAATTCTGCCAAGAGCTTCAATCACTCATGGCAAATCATTCCTGTCACCCCAATATTCAGCTGAATTTTTCTTCACGACCTTGCCAAATTTTTCCATGACTCTATTTCCATCACCTGGAGTGCAAGCACTATTGCTTGTACAGTCCCACTCATAAGAATATACTATAAAAGGAAATGAGGTCCAAAGTAGATGTCACAGGATTAAGTGAATGTATGATAGATTGTGGGAATAATGAGAGTACCACACTAGCAAATGTTATGGATATTATTAATGCATTAGTACCACAAAGTTACTGTCACAGAAAGACAGAAGGATAAAGTTGAAAGATATTGAGAATCTTGAATGGAAACATCTCAGTGAAGAGCAAGGTAAAAAATTGACAGAGGTCATGATAGTAACATCTTGTTTAATATAGATGACATGGAATTGGGTAGACTAAGGATGGACCGGGCCCACATAACAATGGAGGACAAAGTTCCAGTGAGAATACCTTTATATAGACAACCAGAGCATGCCATGAAAATTAATTAGGGATATGCCAGAAAATATGTTAGAGAAGGTCATTACTGAGGGTTCAGCAGCAGCTTTTCTGTCACCAATAGTGTTAGCAGGTAAACCAGATGGGGACAAAAAGACTTTGCATAGACTAGAGATATCAATAAGAAAATTAAGTTGGATGTATTACCACTGCATATAGCTAATATCTGTGTGCATGCAGAGGGGAGGGCTTGGTGCATATGTGTGTGTGTGTGTGTGTGTGTGTGTGTGTGTGTGTGTGTTGTGTGTGTTGTGTGTGTTGTGTTGTGTTGTGTTGTGTTGTGTTGTGTGTGTGTGTGTTGTGTGTGTGTGTGTGTGTGTGTGTGTGTGTGTTTGTGTATATATATATATATAATATATAATATATATATTATAATATATATATGATATAAATATTATATTTATATATATATATTATATATATATATATATATTGATAGATTATATATATTGATATATATATATATATATATTGATTTGATTTATATATATTGATTTATATATATTGATATATATATATTGATATATATATTGATATTGATATTTATCAATATAACCTTTTTGATTTGAATGTATAATCGTAAGCCCATCCTTACACTGATACATACACCTGTGAAAAAACAAATTCTGTAATACTTTGCTTGATAATTATATAAAGGAGTTGGCCTCCAGTTTTTATCTTGCTCGCTCAAGACTTTTCAAACATTTGCTGAATTTTTCATTTTGTTATGAAATCAAAGGTTAGTGTTAATGAGTAGGGGGAAAAGGTTTAAGACTCTTGATCATTTTTGCTTGCAATCTTTTTCCATATGTTAGTAATGTTTTTATTTTCTTTACAGGCATGTGAAAGACCTCATAATCTTAACGTCCGGTGTATGTTTACTCAGTACCATTTCTCCATACTTCTGGTTGCTATGGCTGCTGGTGAGTATTGATGTTATTTTTGACTACTATTTATGATAAGTGCTTTTGCATCTGTGCAATAGTTTATGCACCTGTTTGTGATAAAAAAAATCATGATAGGAAAATTTAAGAAATAATGAGAATGATGTTAAATGTTTTTGAACCAGATTAGCTAGCCACATATTTTGTTAATTTAAAAAAAAATCATGATAGGAAAATTTAAGAAATATTGAGAATGATGTTAAATGTTTTGGACCAGATTAGCTACCCTCATATTTTGTTAATATTTTTCCCTAAACATTACTCCAGTACACAATATTACAAGCAACAAATGGACAACATAAAACAGCAGCATATGCTGAATTTATTGAAAAAACAAACAACAAAATTAATGTTAAATTTACTGAAAACATGAAATAACACAATAATTTAAGAATTTATTGTGGGTCTTCAAGTTACTTTTAAGTTGAACAAAGACATGAATGGTTGGCAGGTTCACCTAGTTACCCTCAGAGATCTTACCTGGTTTCCTTTGCTGATTACGAATATTCAAGAAGGCTATGTTATCAGTGATCATGCTCACAAAAATTAATCCATTGGCTGTATCAGCTGCTAATGTGGGAACTTGTGTTGTTCATTCAGTGGTGACCCGGAGCATCAACCAGTCAATTATGTAAACAATCAGTATTGGCATAATGCCATGTGCACAGCCTGTCAAATTTCCAAACAACAGATACACCAAATTTTGTGTACAGTAGCAAACTTAAATACATCAACTGAGGGATGTTAGCTTTTGAGGTATACATGATAGTAGCAATTCATGATAACAGAGGGTTGAGTATACTGTATATATGTGTGTGTGCATGTGTGCGCGTGCGTGCTTACGTGCATGGGTGTGTGTGTGTGTGTGTGTGCGTGTGCGTGCGTGCGTGCGTGCGTGCGTGTGTGCATGCGCACACGTGCGCGCATATGTGCATGCATAACTAGACAAATGCACAGATGTTCATATTGATACACATGCATCCACATACATACATACTCATCTCATTATTGTCATCCCTATCTTTATTTCTAAACTTTGTACCATTGTTACCAGTTACCTAGGTATTTGGCATGTTGTACTTTGTTGAATCAATTTTTAATGACAAATGTATAAAGAATATGGAAGGTGGACCAGTATTTCTATGAAGGTTATCCTTATCCTGTTAATTAATGTACAGTAATTTTATAGTAGTTATAACAAATAAAAAAATATTACATTAATTAACCCAAAACCAATGGACATGGCTTGTATGTACATGCCATGCTCACTGTGAGTTTATTTTATTAATTGTTCTTACTCATAGATGGCTCCACAAGTACTAAGTCACCAATGAGCCAATTACAAGTACTACTTTCTGACCTGTTTACCCTTTTCATTGATTTTCAAAAATATTTTATGTTATCTTGTATTGCAGTTACTAATGTCAATAACATTATAGTAATCATCATGACTATAATAAAAATAAACCATGATATTCAAAGTATTAGTAAAAAAAAAAAATTCCCACCTATTCAAGGAAAGATGAAATCATGTAAGGTCACAAGGTCTATAGACTAACAAATCCATTGTAAATCACTACCAAAGTAGTGATAGGATATTTTTTTTGTTTATTTCATAAATCTTTAATTAACATAGGCTGCTCTAGAATTAGATAATTGAATTTTGGATGGTAAGGAAGATTATATATGCCTTTTTACATATGCACTGGTGAAATACAACAACTTTTGGAACTCTCTTGTTCCTCACTATATATCCCTGTATATCCACTTATCCTGTTCTTGTATGGAGTTAGACATATGGGTGAAGGAGCCATGGTATATGTATTATTTACTGCTTTTCAGGCTCCTTGCAGAGGTATGCAGATGCTGTGGACAAATATCCTTGGCCCATGGTTCTTCCAGCCAGCTCCTGAAGAACCACAAGACAAGAACCTTGAGAAAAAACAGAGGAGATTAGAGAGAAAGATGAAATACCGTTAAGCTTCAGCTTTGTTTCTCTTATTTCTGTTTGAAGATTTGTTGTTGTTGTTTTTTTTGTTTTTTGTTTTTTTGCAATTTTATAAATTGCACACTACAATTAATTTATTTTTATAGAGTAATAGGGAATTTTAAAGTAGGTTTCCCTCTGAATTGATATTTGATAAGTTGTACGATAACAAATTGTAGAGTGCGTAGGGATTGGTTCATTGTTAGCAGATTATTTCTGTTTTAATTATTTTTGTATTCCTGTCAACTGTTTCTGTTTGCATCGGTAATATTTATATTAGATTAAAAAACATATTGAAGGTACACAAATCCTTATGCAGTATACCCACCTACTTTGCATCTTTGTAGTGTATGAGCACCTCTAGGGAAAAGATACATATAGATTTTTTTGATATTTCATGACTTACATGTGAATTTGCTTTGAACCTCTTAATCTGCTGTTTCCTATTTTTTTCATAGCAGTTCAATAAAGAAATCAGAAGAAATCACCAGTCCTTTATATGTTTCTTTTTATTTACCTGTTGCTGTTTAATTTGATACTGTACCTGAGCATTACTAGGAGTATGTTTTTTTTTTTTTTTTTTTTATAAATGACTGTGGCAAAAATATGATACATAACACCAACTCACAGCCTTGCTTCACAATCATGTTTTTGACATGTTTGCATTCTCCCATTGTTGGCCCACTCAAACCCTCACATCACAGTCCTGTTTCTCTCCGTTCTTGCAGATATAGTTGGGAAATATTGGAGAAGGAAATGTGAGAGTTGATCCAGATATCAAATATTTTGCCTGTACAACATGTATTTCAATATCTTATACTTTGTGGATTCTCTTGTGTGCTGTGGGATGTTGGCCATATTCTCACAAAGTAGGTGGGCCTGCCGTACCTTTCTAATGACACTTTCAATTCGAAGTAACATGGCTGTGTTTGTGTTTGTTTTTTGGTTTTTTTTCTGAGTTTGCTTATTCTTTATGAGTAGATCCTCAGGTCATTTACCCAAGAAACTCTTAAGTTTGTTGGGTTTAGTATCAGATTTGTCTCTGCATAAAGTAAGATACAAACCAATATGGGTTTTTTGTCATATTTGTTAATTATAAATTTATTGGTTTGGCTTTAGCATATGTTCCAAATGAATATTGCTCTTTATTGTTTTGAAGATGAGTTCAGGTGCAAACAGTTTCATTCATCCTTTGTTATAATGATGTCCTGATGTTATTTATATTTTCTGTCAGTTGAACTAGAAGTAAAGATATTCTCATTTACATGAATATGTACGTACAGTATCCATTGTGCTTAGCACATTCATTAAGTGTATGTAATATAGAGTTAGAGAAAAAAGAATTTTGCATCACTGAAGTCAAAATACAATGAAGGTCTGTTTGGAATGAGTTTCATTATTTACTCTATTTGTTGGTGGATCATTCTGAGCTAAGGCTAGTGATAAAATTACATGGGTGTAGAGGTTAGCATAATACCACATTAAATGATATGAAAATTGAACTGGACTGGACACAATAATAAGCATAATTAGGATATGTGGCACCATGAAGCAGATGATATATCACCTCTATTATGTCTACATAGGAATATTGTATACATATCCTTTTTTTAAATGGCTGTGCTTTATAAAAAGCATGAAATCTTTTAACCTATATAAAATGGGTAATATACTATAAAAGTAATTTTCTTTCATATTTTCACCATGTAATACTGGGGAAACACACATTGCTGAGTGAGAGGATTGCATGAGGTTATAACATTGTGGGTCTAACAGAATCATGTTTTAATGCTTCCAGTGAAAGATGAAATTTTGTGAAGAACAATTTTGTAAACAACGGCTTGTTATTAACATTGCTATCCTTGAAGGGTTTTGCACATCCAAAGTCCACTTTTCTATAGATTGCCTACAGGTGTCTAGCTGCATGTGTAAGTTTGTAGTGGAGAGAGTGTATCATGTGGTGAATATTTTACTACTGAGAGAAAATGCATAAGATATATATGTAGGTGTCCTTCAGTACATCACTGTATTCATTCTTGTTTTAGGATTATTAATGACTTACTGTTGTGGTAGGTAGAATCTACCTAACTTTATTTGCTCAACTTCTCCATCCCACTTATTTCAGAACAATATCTCACTCATAATATCCTACATCAGTCCATGAGAATCACTCCTCATAAGCAGCATTAGCAGAAAGTAAATCATTAGGTAGTCGAGATCATGTTAATTAAAATTTCATACTTGGATGTTGTAACTATGACATTCGACTGTTGTAGATATGATAGTGCCACTGATGAGTTGATCTGTTAGCATTAAATGTTTGTGATTTCATAGAAATAGTCTGGATACTAGACCCAATTGGTTGGTGTAATGTAAAATTGTCATAGCTTGCAGATTCTGTGCTAAATGTAAGCATGTGTATTTGTTATCCCTGTGGAGATGAGTGTTCTGTATACAGGGTTTCTGCACTAGACCGTTTCTGCAGTATACTCTCCCAAGTTCATTATTGTGATTAAAATGTAAATCATCTGAACTGCTGTTTATTATTTCTACATCATTGTTTTGTGTCTGAGACTAGAAATTATGATAGTTGGTTATGGAAACATGGTTATTGTTTAGGAAAAAAGTACTAAGGATATCCCAACTAAAGTAAAGTGAAGATGAGTATAGGCAGAGCTGATAGATGCACATGAAATGAAGTAGATTTGAGAAACCTTACAAAATCAAGTAGCCTCTTCATCTTTTCAAGAACAATAATTGTGCTTAGAAAACAAAGAATAATGTGTGACAAGAAGCATGGTTACAGCATCTGGCAGATTAAATATGTTCTATACTTACAGCTAGTATGAGTAATTTTGATTTCTGCAATTAAATAATTCTCTGTTGAGCCTAATCTTAGAAGCAGCAGGGACATGAAGCCAGTTTACTCTTCTTATAAGTGTGTATATATATATATATATATATATATATATATATATATATATATATATATATATATATATATATATATATATATATATATATATATGACAGGTCTCTTAATGAAATCTTTTGCCTTATATATATTCTTTCATTTAATTACTTCTCATTATGAAGAGTATGATGGTGATGTGATAAGTTTCATTATAATACATGTTATTGTAATTGAAAAGGACATTAACCCAATCGGCACGTTTGGCAAGAATACATGCCATGCCCACTGTAACACAGGTTTATTTATTGTATTCACACATAGATGGCTCTACAAGTGCTTAGTCATCAAGGGGTCACTTATTAGGTCCTACCTTTCTCACTGTTTACCCTTTTCCTTGACTTTTGAAAGGATCTTTTGCATTATTACATTGTATTAATGTTAACAAGATTTTAATAATACTTTAATAATCATAACATCAATAACAATAATAACAGTATTGATATCAATTGTATAAAAGGAAAACGCATTTTCCCGCCAATTCAGGAATGGGAAGTCAGATCAGTCAGTAGGGCCTACTGATAGACTTCTTGGAGGCTGAGCACATGTGGAGCCATCTGTATGTAACAAAATTCACAAAAACCTACAAGGGACAGAACATAAATCCGGGGTGATTGGGTTAAGACGGTATAGATATTTATAATGGCATTTAATATCACTTTATTGCCAAGTGAGATAGTGCTTAGGTACCTTGAGCTTGGTTTGGGCAATTTAAGCACCATATTAAACATATAACCAGGAAGTAAAGGCTAGGGATTAAATAATAAGAGATAACAAAGGTATTGAGGTCTTTGAAGATTAGAAGCCCTGTGCTTCAATATTATCCTGTTTATCAAACTGCAAATATATATTATTCATGGGTAATATGTAGACAATTATAGGTATGAAAAGTACTAAAGAAATGGGGAAAATGGAATTTATTTCTTTTTCCCACACACATGAGCCTTGACAGCAGTAATTCAAACACATTACTAGTTATGTTGATTAAGAATTAAGAATTTTGGTTTTCTTTTGATTATTTATTTCATACTTCACTGATGCTCTCCACTCTCAACTATGGCTGTCATATCTATTCCTCTGCCTCTATCTCTCTTCTTACTCATCTTGATACTATCCACCACTGGTCTGTGCTTACCCCTAGGCACCCTCTGCTTCTCTCCGGTTGAGTGCCTATAAGTTGAGTCAGGCCTACCTTCCCTCTCGAGGCCATGCCCTTCTCTCTCTTAGGAGCTATGCACGTTTCATTAATTTTCTCTCACTTAACTAACTGTCCCTCAGTCCCTACTTCCTACCATTACCTCCTCTCCATGCCTACCTACTCCTTTCTCTTTCCAGATGGATGTACTTCTTTCCCATTTACCCTTTCCTCACTCCGACCCCCACCTTTTTCTACCCATAAATACCCATCTTGGCTTATAGCTTCCTCCAGTATCTGCTCCCATGTTTTCCCTGATACACTAAAATCAGACTCCCCCACCCTTCTGTCCTTATTAATTTTCTTAACCATACCTCAACTCACTCCTCCTGTTCTTACATTTATACAGATGGTTATAAATCCCTCTCTGGCACTGGTTTTGCTGTAATTTTTCCTTCCCATACTTTTAACTTTCCACTTCCACCTGAATCCAGCATCCTTACAACAGACTTGTATGCAATCCTCTTTGCATGGATGCCTTCCCTCCCTTCCTCATACTTCACAATTTTCACCGACTCCAAAAACTATAGCCAAACTACCCTCTTGTCTGCAAAATTCAGGACCAACTATTCCATCTAGATATGCAACACAAAAATGTCAGTTTTTGCTGGATACCCAACCACATAACATAAAACCCTCCATCTCCCTTTGGTCAATACCATTCCATAAGGGAAAGTGCTCTTGCTCCTACGCATAGGACATACTCGCATCACACAATGTCACAATCTGATCCACCTCTATGCTCCTCATGCAATGTTCCTCTTAAAGTCCCTAATAACTTGTCCCCACTTTACAGTACATCTGCTTTTCCTCACTCATTCTCACCTCCCTGGTGCCCCAACCTATTGAACATCCTCTTGGAATCCCCTACCTTCTTAGACAACTTTTTGTCCTTCCTCAGATGCATTAATATACTCTATTTGATCTAATTGTCCTACTCCCCTGACTCCTTCCCCTTCTAAAAACCTTTACCTTATACTATTCCCCATCGGCTCCCCTGTCTACCCTTTCACTTCCATACTACCCTCTAGTACTGTTCCACCTCTAACTTTACCCTAATCACCAACTCCTTCCTAACTCTTTTGGTACTACATTTTTAAGGGTGCTATATGACCTTTGATGTCTAGCAGATTTATTTGTTTTAACTATTAACCATTAACCATTTGGTAATATGTTTTGCTTTGTAACCAGTTTCCATGAACCATTTGGTTATATAATTATTAGGTTAACTTTTTATTTGATCTTTTCAAAAATTTCAAATATGTGTAAATTAATGGCACTTTTGTAGTTATTGGTAATTCTTTTACATATTTTTAATCTCAAATTAGTAGATTAAAGTCCCTCAATATTGTAAAAGTAAATGAATACAGAACATAGCAAAGTAACTTTATTTTTTCTTGCAACTGGTTATAATCTTCAGGTAATTTTTTATTTTTTACAGAATTTATAGGTAGTAAAAAGGAAGTATATAGATAATAAAACACATGTGTCACATACATCAAATATAGGTTTATTTTTTCTCTTGTCTACTATAACTTAAAAAGAATGATCAAGTTACAAAGTCCGGACTTTTTCACCTCACTCATAGCTCCCTTCATAGCTGTTATATGAAGGAACTAAGGGAATGTACGACTTAGGAGTTTCCATTTTTAGAAAATTGAACATACATACATTTGGAGGCTATTCATAATGAGGTGGAGTTCAATTTCAGCAGCAGTGAAGTGTGTCAACATGATACACAAAAATAATGACTGACGATCGTGGACACAGTATATGCTGGTGCACATGTACCGTACACATGATACCTTCCAATCATACACAAACTGTTTCAAACATGTCATCAGGTAAATGTGTGAACAGGTTAACAGTTACAGTAATGATATTGTTAAGGCCACATGAAGTTATTCATATGTACATTCATTTATAAAGTTGTGTTAATGTGACAAACCTTACTCTGAAGAAAATAGTAACTAATAGATAAAATATTAACAGCATTTATCAGAGTGGACAGATATTTCTGACAATTTGTCAGAAAGGATGTGTTTACAATACCATATATATTATGATAGAATAAATTATTTATGAAAAATAGTATCTGTAACTAATTCTCTTAATGCATAGGAAGATTATCTGTTCAAATGTTAAAAAGTATGCAAGAAATATGCAAATAGTAAATTTTGAAGATAATCAAAGTAAGTTATGCATAATTCATGTTATTTAGGTCCATCAGTATACTGTAAACTTGTGATAGCAATAAATCAACAGTGAAGCATTTAATGATAATACATTTACCATTTAGTTTCTTCTACCTAAGGCAGGCACAAATGATTTTACAGTTTTTCAAAATTATTCTAAGTACTTTGATGTAAGGAAAGCATATAAATGAAAACACTTTTTATGAATCTGCCATTAGAAATTAAATTAATGAATTGCTATAAGTATGTTATGATATATTCATGTAATATGGTACTGATTATCAGCAGCCATATTTTCTGTTTTTCAAGTACTTTATTAACTCCTAAATTTGGATTAAAAACCCATTCATCTGTAACTCTTGGCTCTGGAATATCTAAATAACTAACTGCTTTTGTCAGTTCAGTCTTCTGAACTTTTAACAAGACAAGGGTAATCTGATTGTTCTACCAATGACACGGGTAAAACAGTTATCCTTACTGCATAGCATATGTGTTGTTTTATATATTTTATGTGTGACTTGCCAACATACACCATATTATGCTGTTTTTCAAATCATTATCTTATTCTTTAAACTACTTGGAACATTTCATTAAGGAACAAGTTACATTACCTCATCTTTGTTTACATCTTTAAAAAAAAAAAACAAGCTTCTCTGTTACATTTGTATTCATACCCTCTCATTCTGAGCACCATAGACGGCAGATTAAGACTGTAGATTTGCTGAAGTCACACATTTTACTGGTATTTACAGTGAGAAACGAGTTACATTTTTTATCATGGTACACCAAATTGACAATGCAATTTATGTGCTTTAACAAATACTTCAAATGTCTAATTCATCAAAATGCATCTAGTAGCTCTGTCTATACAAAATATGTAGCAAAAATTAAAATATAGGAGGAAACACATTCGAAAAAAATAATAATAATAATTTAAAAGTAGGACAACCATTCTAAATAAAGTTACTTTAAGTAAGGAGAAACAGCAGACATTTTATCACAAATATTCTATGCGCCAAATGACACATAAAACAACCAGAGTGAGAATACCTACATAACAAGACTGTGAGAAGCACAAGCAATAAGTAACAGAAGTGCACTCTGTAATGAAACAACACTTCCAGTCAAAACCACATTTCTTAGTAAGAAAAACATAAGGCAATAATGTAATTTTAGGGCAATAATTTCTCACAGGCACACGTGCGCACACACATATACATATATAATACATACATGCATGCATACATACATACATACATACATACATACATACATACATACACACACACACACACACACACACACACACACACACACACACACACACACACACACACACACACACACACACACACACACACACACACACACACACACACACACACACACACACACAAACACACATACATACGCACGCACGCACGCACCCACCTACCCACCCACCCCACACACATAACTATATATATATATATATATATATATATATATATATATATATATATATATATATATATATATATATATATATATATACATATATATATATATATATATATATATATATATATATATATATATTACTTTCTCCCAAATTGCATCTTGCCTTCTGTTATCATATTTATTTATATTTTTTTCTATGTAAGTCTTTTTAAGTTTCTATCCTTGTGCTGCATGTTTGCAATTATCAGTCACAGATAGAACACTTCCTTCCACAACACCTTCCCATCTTTCACTTTTCACTTCTATTTCACGGACTTTGTTAAAAGTATTGTCGAAATAAAGTGATATGCTTTATTTTCGTTTCGTGAATTCCAAGCACTACTTTCACTATATCCCTTTATAACGTTATGTTCAGTTACTTTTTCTTTCCATTTTTTCTTCTAGTTTTTCAAATAAGTATTCATGTAGTTTTTCTTTTCTTTTCTTTTTCTTTCCTTTCTCTCTCTTTTCTTTATCAAGTTATCACTATCCACACACTAACACTTAATGAAATACCTTTGTACTCGCTCACTCTATCAGTGGATGAAGTCTCGTTCAATGCTCGCTAGGATTTGTTGCTCGTTCTGGTCATACCGCAAGGGAGGAGACTTCATTTCTCGTGTGGTGAAGTCGTCCCTGAAAATAAATAAATAAATAAATAAAATATATATATAGGTATGAGTTTGCTGTGCACAAAAGGGTATGGTTTTATTATACTTGCATAGGCCTACACATAATTGCAGGTAACTGTGTGTACATTTTTTTTTTTCTTTTTTAATGCCCTTAACAGGTTGATGAAGAACGATCATAATTGAGATAATTGACATTAGTGTTGATAATAATCTGAAATATAACCACTTCATTCAGAAATACTGCATTCAGCCAACCATCACCAACTTGCCAAGAGCATCATCGCCTCGGAAAGAAAAAAAAAATTATAATGAATAAAAAATAATAATAAATAAATAGATAAAAATTATGATAATAAAAAGGATAAGTGAAAGAATGTATATAGAAGAAATATATGACTATAAGATGAACTTTTCAGTTGTTGCAAGAAACGATAATGCAAGGTACTAACCGGGTCGTTAGGGCCCTTTATAGGCCCTCTGTATTCTTCGGTGTAAATACTGTAGACTTAAAGAATGTATATTAAATGGGTTTATATATTTTCTTGATATTCTCTTTTCTGTTGTCAGATGCTATCTGGGAGTCCCCTCCAATGAGAACCGGAAT
>NC_051389.1:49043579-49053579 GCF_015228065.2 Penaeus monodon
TGGTGCATGTGAGGGGGAAAGAGAGGGAAAGAGATAGAGAGAGAAAAAAATAGTCTGTAGGAGCGTCGGGGTATAAATTGTGTGGGATAAGGTTGTGGGGGTGGTGTGTGTGTGTGTGTGTGTTGGTGTGTGTGTGTGTGTGTGTGTGTGTGGAGTGTGTGTGTGGCATGTGTGTGTGGTGTGTGTGTGTGGTGTGTAGAGAAGAGAGATGAGAGGAAAGAGAGAGATGAGTGAAGGGGTGGGTGAGAGAGAGATGAAGATTACAGAGGAAGAAAGAAGAAGTAAGAGAAAGAAGCGAAGAAGCGGTTGAATCTCGAGGTCGGCGTGAGGAGTGCGAGAGAGAGAGAGCCGGAGAGCGACGAAGAGTCTTTCTGTAAGTGATTGTTCATTGAGTTGTGGCCGATAGTGTTTTGTGTGCGTTTTGTGAGAGGAGAGAGGTATGAGATGGCCAGGAGTCTTTTGATATTTGTTCGTCTTTGATTTTCTTGTCTGCTTTCTGTTGTGTCGCGTGTGTGGAGTGTGGTTTTTTGTGTTGTAGTGGTTACTTAAGCAAGCGAGTTTCGTCACATTGGAAGGAGCCTCACGCTTGAAGGTCCGTCTCCGTCTCCCACGAGTACTTGAAGGTCCTTCTTGACGAGGTCGATCCCAAGTCGCTGTTCCCGCTCCCTCCGCTGCCGCTCTGCCCCTTGGTCGCTCCCGCCACGACGCCGTTCATGCCCTTCGGACCTCGCACTCGGACGTTTTTTCTCTTCCTCATGGGCTCCAGGAGCTCCAGGTCGTCCACCGCCTCCTTCGTGGTGTTTGCAGGAGCGTCGCCCCACGAGTTCTTTCCGACGATCCCTAGGGAGTCGAAGGTCTTCTCGAGGTCGTTGATGTCCTCGTCGAGGGCTTGGTCCTTCTCGTTCTTCTTGTCGTCCTTCCGCCAGCCGAAGAGTCTGAAACCCTTCTTCTCATTGTCCTTCTTCGCATTGTCTTTGTTGTTCTTCGTCCCCCCTTTTTTCTTCTTGTCGTCCTCGTTCGTTTCATCCACGAAGTCGTCGACCCTGTCTTTGTCGTGCTCGTCCTTCTTTTTGGAGAAGGTGAAAAGCCCTCTCCTCTTCCCCTCCATCTCCTCATGCCTCGAACTCTCGCCGTTCTCTACTGCAGGTGGCGCCTTCGGCACTACGTCGGATTCGGGCGACGTGTCCCGGTCTTTCCTTCCGCTGTCGTCTGAAGTGGACTGGTCGTTGCCCCATTGCTCGCTCGAGGACGAAAACCGATCCTCTTCATCCTCGTCAGGCTGCTGTAGCCCCTTGGCACTCCCAGCCCCCATGATTTAGCGGGAGCTCCTAATGTCCCCCCATGATGTACCGCCTACATCCCTTTCCTGAATGAGTTGCCAGCATTGACATCGACGGATTATTCGATTCTGTGGTCTATCATGAGGCAGCCATTCTGAGTAACATTCTTTCACTCCGGCATTCGTTGTGTTGCATTACATTTGAAGAAGTTCTATTTTTCTGTTTCACTTTATGATTACGATATTACCATTTTTTATCTACTGGCAATCAGAAATTCATGAACAAATCACAGACTTCTTATTACACTGAAACATTTTTTTTTCTTCAGATGCCAAGCTCTACCCTTTGCCTTTGCACCTGGACGGAGTTTGACGAGTTTCAACGCGGCTTCCTAGGAACACCTTGACCGAATTTCGTTCCTGCGTTTACTTAATCACCCTCGATGAATCAATGGTAAAAGACGTTTAAAGTCTCTGCTGATACCAATCCAGCGGCCATGACCTGCAGGTGAGGAAAAGCATGTGTTGAATGCATAATAAACAAGGCAGAAAGTAGAGCACATTTCTAGTTGTTAAGGACACCGACCACAATGTCTTTCCTATACTACCAAAACATAAACTTAATCAATAGTGAGCGAAGGTTCTTATCTCCTCTTTCCTTGTTTAGCCTCAGTGACCTGGTTATCAAATCGGTGGTTTCGATTACTTTCTACTTTACTTTCTACTAAAATCACAGATATTTATAATACCATACACCGTCCTCTTACGCACCAAGTATCTGTTTATATAACATGACCATCAGTAATGATCCAACACATATACTCTATGTATTCTTTGTCACAGGCTTTTTGTTGACAACAGGCAGTATATCGAGTCTTTCATCTTGAGATTTGTGATATCAAATATAGCAAGCGTTATTCTATGACATCAATGATCGATAACGTTAACAAGGAAAAGAGTTAATATTAAGAATTGCTATAAATTTTTGATTAACATAACAAATTAGAACCATGTATGGATGCATATATATATATATATATATATATATATATATATATATATATATATATATATATATATATATATATATATATATATATATATATAACGAGTCGATGCATACAATGAAATTATCAATAAGTAAAATCAATTATTCTATACCCATTCATAGAGCACCTCCCCCGCATAAAACACACACACACACACACACACACACACACACACACACACACACACACACACACACACACAAACACACACACACACACACACACACACACACAACGCACGCACGCACGCACGCGCGCGCGCGCGCACGCACGCACGCACGCACGCACGCACGCACGCACGCACGCACGCACGCACGCACGCACGCACGCACGCACGCACCCCACACACATAACTAAGCAAACTACCCAACCAAGCTTCCCCTCTTCTGTGTACTTTTCGCTGAGGGCCCGAGGGTTGCCGGATAGCCACACTGGTCGATCGTGTGTCGTTGTTACCCAAAGTAATTGCAGTGAATTCTTTTGCTGGCGTGTCACCTGTCCGGACGCGTAGGTGTGTGCCTTTAGTTTGTGTATACGTATGTCAATGAATGTTTGTTTCTACGGTGTGTGTGTGTGTGTGTGTGTGTGTGTGTGTGTGTGTGTGTGTGTGTGTGTGTGTGTGTGTGTGTGTGTGTGTGTGTGTTTGTGTGTGTGTGTGTGAATTCTTCTTGTGTATACTCGTAAAATGTAAGGCGAAAAAGAGGTAAATATTTATTGTAACTGACCCTAGATTCACACAAAATTATACATTACGAAATTCTTGTAAATCAGATAAAGTTATTCTGAAAACGCCATATCTGTTTATATGTCTATTTGGCTAGGTTGCTACGTGATATTTAAATTCCATGGCAAAGTTTATCTGCCAAGTCATGGTACTAAGGCCAGGAATGTAATGAAAAATATCAAGGGACGATTTTAAATGAATATTCGCACGAATCACTTAACCCCCCAAAAAAAAAAAAAAAAGTAATAATAGTAATAAAATGAATAAATAATAATAATGATATATTTTTAAATAATAATGATAATAAGAAAAAGACGAAGAAGAAAAAGAAAGAAAGAAAAAAAGACGATAAAGAAAAGATGCAGCAGAGAAAAGGATAAGGAAGAAGAAAAAGAAGAAAAGGAGGAAGGAGAAGAACAGAATGAGGAGGAAGATTAGAAAAGAAGAACAGAATGAGGAGGAAGATTAGAAAAGAGGAAGAACAAGACCCTCCCCCCCAAAAAAAAAACGGGAAAAAAAGAACAGAAAAGAAAAGAAAAGGAAGAGGAAGGAGTACAAGAACAAGAACATGAACAAAATAGAACAAAAACAAAAACAAGAGCAAAAGAATAAGAATAATGAGCATAATAAGAAGACAAAGAATGAAGAAAAACAATACTAACACAGATTTTGGTCCAAAGTTAATGTTCAGACCATTTAGTCCCTGTCATCAAACCCACGTTATGTCACCCAAAACCTGTTGCTTTTAGTTTCCACCAAGCAGACACGTACCTCTCTGCCTCTGAACAAAAGAACAGAATCATAACACGTAACAGGTCGCGTGCTTTGCCTATAGTTATTATACCCGTGACTACTCATTACCTCTTCTCTACTCCTCCTCTTCTTTTCCTCCCCTCCTCTCTCTTCTTTCTTCCCCCTCCCTCCTTCGTCATATTTACTCTTTAATATCCGTTTCTACCTGAGTCTCCCCTCCCCGTCCCCATTACTCGGTTTTCACACTAAGTGGGTGTGTGAGAAGGCGTGGTCTGGTCAGCCAAATGCCTCACATTGTAACTCTGTGACTCACCCTGGAACCGTCTCACCAAATACAGTGTCCTGGACTTTCTGGTGGTCTAGAGAGGTTAGTGTTCCATGATACGACGGGAAAATGTTAAGATGGTAAACAGAATTATGACTCAGTACTGACTAACCTTGAGTCGCGAAAAACACTCTAAGATATATATATATATATATATATATATATATATATATATATATATATATATATATATATGTGTGTGTGTGTGTGTGTGTGTGTGTGTGTGTGTGTGTGTGTGTGTGTGTGTGTGTGTGTGTGTGTGTGTGTGCGTGTGTGTGAGTGTGTGTGTGTGTGTGTTTATGTATGAGTGTGGCGTATCAATTGTCTCTTGATAAACATAAATCAATATGCCAAAGTGGGCCTCAAATGATTTATAATTTAGCCTCATCTTGAAGGCAAAGTAGGAGCGATTATATTGCGTCTTATTTTTCCGTATCGACGTAAAATCCAGTTTCTTAACCTTTAATAATCTTTAATAATCACAGCCTACTCTCCGTAAACGTACAAATTATTTGACGAAGGGGAACGTCCTCCTCGTCACAAGATACGAAAACAGATACAAAATTCAATCGCTAAGCTTTTTTTTTCTTTCTTTCTTTCTTTTTACTAGACAGGAGTATGTTTAAGTGATGATGATGGCGAAGAAGATATCGAAAGCTACATATTAATCTGTGTTTGGGAAATCGATATGTAAGTCGTCAAACGATCGTTGACCCTCTTCGATGTTTCTCTCTTTTTCTTTCTTTCTTCTTTTTGTTATTTATCACATTTCTTTCATTTTCCTTTTCTTCTACTTCCTCTTCTTGTTTTCTTCTGCTTCTGTCTATTTTCTTCTTTACTTCTTGTTCTCCGTCTTCATGTCCTCTTTTTTTTCCTTTCTCTTCCTCCTCCTCCTCCTCCTCCTCCTCCTCCTCCTCCTCCTCCTCCTCCTCCTCCTCCTTCCTCCATCCTTTTCTCCTTTCATTCTTCTTCCTCCTCTCTTTTTTTTTTTCTTATTCTTATCCTTCTCCTTCTCCTTCCTTCCTTTCTCTCTCTTCTTTTTGTCCTCTATCGCAATTCTTCTGCTGTTTCGAGGTACTGGAGCTGACCTTGAAACCCTCCCTTTGTTGACCGCGATAAGTCTCGCTTATTCCAGCTTTACAAAAGAATCGTCACGCAGAGTACCAAATTGCGCGTTGCGGAGAAATGGGCAAATAAGAAATGATAAAGAAATGGAAATAAGATAAGACAACAAAGATAATAGTTAGGTTTGTAATAATATTATTGTTATTGCTATTACTACGAGTATTATTACTGCATAATTATTACTACTATTACTACTACTGATGGTGATGGTGATAATAATATAATGCTAATAATAGTGATAATTATGATAATAAAAGTATTAATAATAAAGACAATTATAACGTTAATGATAATAATAGTAATAACAATGATAATAATAATAATAATAATAATAATAATAACAATAATAGTGATATTAAAAATGATGATGATAACAATAATAGCAATATCGATAATGATCATCATCATCGTCATCGTCATCGTCATCGTCATCGTCATTGTCATTGTCATTGTCATCGCCATCGTCATCGTCATCGTCATCGTCATCGTCATCGTCATCGTCATCGTCATCGTCATCATCATAATAGTAATAATAATGATAATAATAATAATAATGAGGAGGAGAAGGAGGAGGATAATAATAATGATCATGATAATACTACTACTACTACTAATAATAATAATAATAATAAATAATAATAATGGTAACGAAAATAATGATACTAATAACCACAATAATAATAATGATTGTGATAATGATATTAATAATAATAATAATAATAATATTAATAGCAAAAGCAATTATAATGATAATAACACCAACAGCAACAATAATACACGAAATAAGTCAGAGTAAAATATTAACGATGAAAATAAAAAGTTCGGGGGGAAGTTAATAAAAAAAATCTCATCGAGGGACACTTTTTTTTATGTTATTAACCAGACTCTCATCGTGTGAGCTGAGTGCGTAATGTGCATGCAAGATATACTTAACAATGCATGTTCGCGAATTGTAGCGTGTTGTATATAAAGAGGAACAGTTTTTTATATGTGGAGTAAGACTTATTTATCTCTCTTAATTATTTTTTTTCACGTGAGTTACACGTGAAAATCAATATTGTAATCATTATTGCCTTAGGTTTTTTATGGTAACTTTTAAGCTCTCCATTTTTACTTTCTATCTGGCTCTGCCTGTTTGTATGCCAGGGTGTCTTCTGTCTGTCTGTCTCTCTCTCTCTCTCTCTCTCTCTCTCTCTCTCTCTCTCTCTCTCTCTCTCCCCTCTTCTTCTCTCTCTCTCTTCTCTTCTCTCTCCTCCTCCTCTCTCTCTCTCTCTCTCCTCTCTCTCTCTCTCTCTCTCTCTCTCCTCTCTCTCTCTCTCTCTCTCTCTCTCTCTCACACTCTCTCCTCTCTCTCTTTCTTTACCCTTTGTCTTTATTGCTCCTCATTCAGACACTAGCAATTCCTTTGTCTTCTGTTCCGATTCTGTAAACCTGGCCTGAGACCCAGACACAGTCTCTCTCCCGCTGGTCAGTGACCTTTGAACGGTATAATCAAGATAATGATAGGCCTAGATATTAATTTCAGTTCCTGTAATAGATAATGGACTATGATTACCTTAACAAGCTTAATGGAAATTTATATATCGGTGTATATTGATGGATGGATAGATGATTAGATTAATACAGATTTTTGAGAGAGAGAAAAAAAAGGAGTGTAATCGGTGGAGGACGAAGGAGAAGAGAGAGAGAGAGAGAGAGACCTAGTTTAACTAAGAAATGAAACTAGAAAGGAAGATGGAAAATTAGAAAGCTTAGATGAAAAATATGTAGTATATGATGAGAGAAATGAAGATAACGATTTTGAGAGAGAGAGAAAAAAGGAGTGAATGAGTGAGTAACAAGGAGAAAGAGAGAGAGAGAGAGAGACGTCTATTGCTTCTTACCCTTAAAAAATGAAACTCTAGCCAAAGTAAAATCGGGAAAATTGATAGCTTAGATGAAAATATTAAACCTTTAATGACAAATCAAAAGAAACGTTGTGAAACGTAACGATAAAGCCAAATAATGAGTGTTTATATATCCGAGTATGCATACATATTCGTATATACATATATATATATATATATATATATATATATATATATATATATATATATATATACATATATATATATTGTTATATAAAACATATAATACATATATATATAATATATATATATATATATGCAATACAACACACTACAACACACAACACATATACAAATCAATTATAATCAATATATATATATCATATAATATAATACATATATATATATAAATACACACACACACACACACACACACACACACACACACACACACACACACACACACACACACACACACATATATATATATAATATATATATATATATTATATGTATCATATATATATATTATCTATATATGATTGGTGATATATATATATATATATATATATATATATACTGTATAGTATATGTAACACACACACACACACACACACACACACACACCATGATAAATAACTCCACATAACCAACTACACACACACTACAATACACAGGCAATCAGCGAACTGCACACAAACACACACACACAACTAAATCATCAAATCAAAACCATACACATCATAACATACACATATATATATTAATGAAGTTATATATATATAGTTATATATATATTATATTAGTAGTAAAAAGAGTTGCTGACAGGGTTGCATTCGTCTCCACATATTACACATATACCGAATACAATTATGGAAGGCTAGAGAATTTTAAGAAATGTGATGTTGGAGGATACAAAATATCAAATCTAAGGTACGCCGATGATATAGTTTTAACTGCCAGCAGTATCTCTGAACTACAACAACTACTAGATAAAGTTAGAGAAGCAAGCGAAAAGGCTGGTTTGTTTCTTAATGCCAAGAAAACTAAGATCATGAAGATTCAAAGATAACCGGCAATGAACAATGATGAACATGTTACAATCAATGGAATGATTGTGGAAAATGTGAAAGAGTTCACTTATCTTGGAGCTGTTTTAACTAATACATATGATGATTCACCGGAGATAAAGAAAAGAATTGCCATTGCCAAAAACGCCACAGTTGCTCTCAATAACATCTGGAAAGACCGAAGCATTACCTTATGGACAAAGCTGAGGTTATTGACCTCATTAGTTTTCCCAATTGCATCATATGGTTCTGAGTGTTGGGTGCTGAAGAAGATAGACAAGAAAAAGATCAATAGTTTTGAAATGTGGTGTTACAGACGAGTACTACGTATTAACTGGACAGAGAAGAAAACGAATGATGAAGTGCTGAGAAAAATAAATTGTAAAGACCGGCTGTTGGACATCTTGAACAAAAGGAAATTAAAGTTTATTGGTCATGTGATGAGAAGTAAAAGTATTGAGAAAAACTTGCTGACAGGGATGGTGATAGGAAACAGAGGAAGAGGCAAACCGAAGACAAGACTGAGCAACAACATCAAAGATATTTGCGGGCTGTCGATGGTACAAGTGGAAAGAAAAGCGCAAGTTCGAGTTGAGTGGCGAAGGATGGTGGAGAGGTCCACGGCTGCTCAAACATGAGCATACCGTTATTGATGATGAAATATATATGTGTGTGTGTGTTTATATATATATATATATATATATATATATATATATATATATATATATATACACACTGTATATATATACATATGTACATATACATATGGAAATATATACATTTACATTTACATGTGTGTGCGCATAATGCTTTCATAGGTTTGAAACAAAATCTAGGTAATCGAGTGTGTATACTCTTATACTAAATGTAGAAAAATGGGATTTTCTATTAATTCTAGAAGAAGTTTTACCATGTTTCATCCGAGCCTATATTCTTCAGAAAAGTTCCATGAATTTTGGTGTTTTTTTTTTTACCTATTCTTCCCTAACATCTTTCCCCTTCTCTTTCATCTCCTTATTCCTCATTACTTAATCACAGGGTTTAATTTCGTAAAATTTCCATGTTTATTCGGTTCCAGTTTTCAAAATCACAGTAAAACCACTAACACTTTCTTGATCGTTTCCTTTCATCTATACTTCACCAAACATAGTTCGTTAATAATATTACTTGAATAAACATATCTTATTCACTTCCCTGTCAAATCCTACTGATTTTTGCATCAACTTCAGTGTGCTATCCATTAAAATTTATGTCCTAACTCTGACCTTACCAAGAACCGGAACTTGTGTACGAAATCGATAGAAAATACACTTTGCTTCACAATGTTCTGACCTTGTTATTAAGCCGAGACGACACCCCAGGACCTCGTAAATCGTTATAGTCTCCGAATCCCTTGCGATACGAATGGAATCGAACACGAAATTAATATGGATTAAGTATGAAAGAGAATGAATAGCTGTGAATGAGAATGAATAATATTAGTGTAGAGTATTTATTTAATATTTTGTCTTCGTTAGGAATATGTATTTTCGATGAGGAAATCGAGATTGCAATTACATTTTCTTATTTCTTATAGAAATCTATACCATTTATCCAAATGACCCTTGCTTATGAAAAGGATTATGGTGATGTTAATGGTAGTAGTAAAAATGATGATGATTATGATGGTAATGGTAGCGGTAAAAATTATGATAATGATAATAATAATAGTAAAAATTATGATAAAAGTAGTAATAACAATAATAATACTAAAAATAAGGATAACAGTAGAAATTGTAACAATAATGAAAATAATAATAATGACAATTATAAATATTTCTTATCATAA
>NC_051389.1:49056079-49058579 GCF_015228065.2 Penaeus monodon
TTGCTTCGCTCAGAATAGCTAGTGTGGCAACAACTGGAAATATGGTGTAGTCACCAGTTTACAACGCGGTATAGAACGTAGTCTACATGTCCGTTAATTTGTAGTTAAATAGTGTACATCGGTTGACATCTGGAATAAAGTGACACGTCTACACAGAAAAGCATATGAAAAATCTTGGGTACATTGTTACTGTCGACCTTCAAATGGATCTGTTAGTAGTAGTCGATAGAGCAAAGTGAGTGACTACCTTGAGTTTCACGGCATTATAAAAATATATTTTATGTCAGTTTCTCCGCATAGTGTTTGTTATATGACTCAGAATGAAAGTAAATACATAAATAAGAAGTTGTTTATCACGTTCCTTCTCTCATCCCTTCTTCGTCCCCCCTTTTCTTTACCTCTTCTTTCCAAAGGTGCTCATCCTGATAATGCCGTCATACCGTGTCTTGTGTACTGACAATTACAAGAAAATACTGACCCAATTCAAGCTGGATAATTAACATTCGTCCGAAGGTGAGCGAGACAAGAGAAAGAAATGAAGAAATGAATGAACCAATAAGGATCGGAGGAGTAGTCATTATTTTCAAGAATCACACCATTTCTTCCGAATGCACGAGGACTAGCGATGGTATTTATTAGTGCAGATGCCAAGAAAAAAGTCTCTGACAAAATATATCACATAAAAAAATCTTATTCTTCCTTACTGCAATTTACTTTTTTTCGTGTTCATGTTATAGGTGATATGACTCAGAACCATATTTCACAAGCATTACCCACATTAACATATATATATATATATATATATATATATATATATATATATATATATATATATATATATATATAAAATGGTGTTAGTACCTAACTAAATATGAATTAACAGTGGTTTTACCTACTTATAATTGCCTTGAATCAGTCTACTGTTAGTTAACTGGTAATCTAACTCCCTGAATGTTCAAATGTAATTAAACTTTATCAAAAGCTGAGAATATCAAGACGCTATAACCTCAGCTATTCTCACACTCTATTATTCACAAAGTCTACGCACTGTTATAACATGAACTGTGCTGTATTTCTATCGACAATTTTCATCGACTTTTAGGAAGTTTCGCTATATCCACCAACCCTCAAAATCCATTACATTATAACAAAGGATTAGTAGTTACTACGTACTGTATATCAAAGTAAATCAAAGGTCTTTAGGCATGAATGATAATTGGTGAACATTTGGCTTAATATTAAAATGATACAGAACTTTAGCTTACACTCCCATCCGAAAACCGATCTCTCTCTCTCTCTCTCTCTCTCTCTCTCTCTCTCTCTCTCTCTCTCTCTCTCTCTCTCTCTCTCTCTCTCTCTCTCTCTCCCTCTCTCTTCTCCCTCCCTCCTTCTCTCTCTTCTCTCTCTCTCTCTCTCTCTCTCTCTCTCTCTCTCTCTCTCTCCGGAATTCGTATTAAAAAATCTATATAAATCCAATTGTTAACGTCATCAATCAGTACTTTCTCCAAAGACAAATCGCGACAACATGACAGTATTCTAGGACAAGGTGAGTCATAAAGGTTATTCTCTTACACTTATCTACCAAGGAGCTATATTACCTTCACTCCGTCTGTCACATTTATAAAACACGTATTATGAGTTAAATTATAGGTGTCATACGGGTCCGATCAAGAGGGATGCATAATTAAAGATAATCAAACAGATTCAAATAAGATTAATATCGGACTTTGGGACGGCGTTTGGGTCTAGCCTTTGTAATAATGCATCCAGAACATTGTAATTTCATGTTTTTTGCTTCCAGTGGTCTAAAAGATACAAGCGTACAAGAGGAATGGCGTAAGTAATTGTACTTGTTAAAACTTAACGAAAGGTAAGAAAACATTACATTATGAAATACCAAGATTGCGAAATAAACAGGGACTATACAATTATTTTTTTTTAATGAGCCAACCATATATTTTTTCTCTATCTGTATCCACTCCCTTTCCTTTTCGGAGGCACTTTGAGAAGTTGAGGATTCTTGGCTTAATGCAACAATAACATTACAGTATCCCAGTTAAATAACAATATTAACAAAAACTATCAACAAACTGTAATTCACTTGCCTATCAACTGAAAGATTTTTTTCTTCTAGTGTACCATGAGATGACTAACCGTCCTCTACGCTGATCTTTCTCCCTATTCACCTACAAATGTCACAAAACAATGATTAATCACCTGCACCTGAGTTTGCTCGTAGAGGGTGGAAGACTGGGCCAACACGCGTGATATTTTAACTCGCCGACCTGAGCGCAGGTACCATGTTATATTCATGCCGGCATCAGTCCCCTTACAAAGAGATTGGCCAGGACGGAATTTAGGTTCTCTCCTCTCTCTCTCTCTCTCTCTCTCTCTCTCTCTCTCTCTCTCTCTCTCTCTCTCTCTCTCTGTCTCTCTCTCTCTCTCTCTCTCTCTCTCTCTCTCTCTCTCTCTCTCTCTCTCTCTCTCTCTCTCTCTCTCT
>NC_051389.1:49061079-49063579 GCF_015228065.2 Penaeus monodon
TTCCTCGTCACTGCGAATTTCACCGCATAATATCCCTTATTTCTCTCATGTTTTCTGGGTTTTGTTAGCCCGTAACGCACCCGAACTGGTGACGGATATCGAACTGGCTCCTTCCGCACCTTGAACGCCAACCTCCGCCTACCATTGGCGACGCGCGAGTGTTTGCCGCGTCGCCATGGAACCTGCTCTGACGCACTGCCATCTGTCGGCACATTCCCTCCCTAACTTGCAAACTCTGTTTTTCTGCTTAGATTATTCATTTGATACATTTTTTGTGTTTTCGTGTATTATCGTTGAGATTTTTTTTAAAGCAAACCTCTGGTGAGTTTTGGTACGTGTTTCGCAGCGCGTGATGAGTACCTGGGCATTAGCAGTACTTCGATCATATACACTGACTTGAAATGTGAAAGAATATATGATCCCGTTTAAATTTACCTCTGCCATGTGATGGTTAATCGATTCCTTATATCTTTAATTTATCAGAAAAAAAACAATAGGAGAGACTGAATATAGTATAGGAAGCTGTTGCTAAAGATCTTTCGAAATGTCGATCTCTCCTTTTCGTTGAGAGCACTGAAGTTCATGAATTATTTATTAGCTAAAAGCACAAGGTCGAACTAGCCACAGTTGCGCGGGAACACAAAACAGATGACGTTTGCCATGCGCAGTGATCGATCGAATCGAGTCCTGCCTCGATATATCTTTTATTCCTCCCCATGGTACACCCTTTTTATACGTAGCACAGGAGCGAAATAGGTATAGTGTTTCGCTATAAACTGTAATGTAAAACGGAATTTACAATATTTATCAGTAAATGATTAAAAGGAATATTTCACTTTTACCGCTGGGACACAGGTGTTAAACATGCGTACGTTTCATGATATAAGTATATTATAAATATTAGATGGTAAGAAATTTAGCACTTATTTTAAATTTTTGTAAAATATAGCATTATATTCGGCTGTTCTGATCGATCTGTTGAAGACCTTAAAAGTACCCAGTGATATGTCAGAAGGAATAAGTAGGCCTTCTGTTTGGATAATGACAAACGGCATTCGATATATTAAAATACTGAAAGGGGCAAGAGGTAAGCCATAGTATCATAGACGAATGACTTCATGCGTGCCTCTGTTTTGACAGCTAAATCTTATTGAACCTGAAGGACATCCAGACCATAATTCATGTTACTTTCATGGGAACCAGTTTCGCCTAGTTCAAACCGAAAGCGCGATGCGTTGTTGTTAAGGGAAGTGCCTTTAAGGTACTTTACTAATACCCGCTCAAAGCTGTGTACCGAAGTAACATTGATATCTTGAGAGAGTGGGATTTCGTTAAAATACACACTATTTTACGACTGTCAAATAAGTAAACAACAAAAAACAAATAAATGAATAAATGCTCCTACAGTAGGTGCATTGACCTCATAGATAGTTGACTTAGCTTGGGGTCTGATGTTAATGGGATACTGAGAATTAAGAGTTGTGAAGAATTCCGTGGTATAGTTTACTTATTCGTTATCAGCAGTGAATTCGGTGTAGCGTGTTCTCTTTTCTCTTTCTGATGAATAATGAGTTATTCAAGCACGAAGAGGTTTTGTGTGTCATGTATTATGTAATGCCAATCATGACAGTGGATATCAAATATACTATATATGTATATATATACATATATACACATATAATATGTATATATATACATATATATATGTATGTATCCATACATAAGAAGGTAGATATATGTATAATATATATATATATATATATATATATATATATATATATATATATATATACACATAGATATATATACATACACATATATATATATATATATATATATATATATATAATATATATAATATAAAATATATATATATATATATATATATATATGATTATGTGTGTGTGTGTGTGTGTGTGTGTGTCTGCGACTATCCGCATTACTTTTAATATTTGCATCCACATATATGAATGCAGCTGCTATGCTTTTATGGATAATTAAGCACCGTGTATGTCGGTTTGAGAGAGAGAGAGAGAGAGAGAGAGAGAGAGAGAGAGAGAGAGAGAGAGAGAGAGAGAGAGAGAGAGAGAGAGAGACAGAGACAGAGACAGAGAGAGGGAGAGAGAGAGAAAGAGCTATGAGAGACTGATTTTATCAATTTATTGTTTGTTATTGTTTCCTTATAGTAATATAGATATCTGAAATAAAGGAAAGAGGTAGAAAATAGAAATAAGGAGACAGCATAACGGCCATGGTTTATGAAAAAAATTTCACTGTATAATATTAATTCCAAAAGGTGATAAAGATAAATAATTGAATAAAAAATAACTATTTTATAGCTAATATGAAGGTTAAGTTCTGAAATGTTAATCTCCATCCCCCACACTCTCTCTCTCTGTAAAAGTCTGTGAATACTCTTGTACAGTAGTTGACAGGGGTAGTCAACAGGGGTAGCTCTTACGACTCACAACACATGTAAAGGGGTGAACACATGATACGA
>NC_051389.1:49091079-49096079 GCF_015228065.2 Penaeus monodon
GGAGTAAGGATAAGGATTTAGAGAAGAAGGGTGGGAGGGATGAAACGAAAGCAGGATACATGTAAAGAAGTGGGGTAAGGATAAGGAGAAGGGTGGAGGGATGAAGCGAAGTAGAACAATTATAAAGAAGTGCGTTAGGGATAGGGATGGCAAATGTTTGAGGGATGAAGATGGATAATTATAAAGAAGTGGGGTAAGGAAATGGGATGAGAAATGCGGGAGGGATGAAGTGAAGGAGGATAGATGAAAAGGAGTAAGGTAAGGATGGGATCGACAATTATAAAGAAGTTGGTTAGGGATAAGAAATATAGAAGAGATGAAGCGAAGGAGGATAGACATAAAGAAGAGTGATTAGAAAAGAATTCTCACCGGAGATTTACAGTATAATTCATTTCGACAGATATTTGAAAGCAACAAAGAGAAAACAAAAATATCCCCACTCCAGTCATTCTCTCAAATAACACCTCACACAAACGCCATCTTAAACAACAAATACACCAAAATGGCGCTTTTTCCACTTGACATCAACACTAAAACCACTAACAATCCTCAGGGAACCGAGCTCACCCAACCTCTGGCGATGTCATGTTTGCCTCAGACGATCCTCGCCGGGTCCTCACGCTTCCAGCTGATCACCGCATCCACTCCGTCCTCAACTGTGGCGCTGCGGTAAGTAAGAGGGACCTCGGAGTGTGTGGGGGGGATGAGGGTTATGCGCGTCCATATGTTTCTGAGATCAATTGCTTTTGTTAAGGATTTTCAGCAGATATTTTCACTTTAATGCACGATGATTATGGGATAGAGTGTATTTACGTGGGTATATCGATGTGCAAGATAAAGGTGAAGGTTTAAATTGACGAAATGTTTAATAAACAGCGTCTAGGCAATTGGTGTGAGACCTCTTATGAACGCGCAGACCTTCAGATATTCTCACTGTCATTTTCTTGTTAATGAGTGCTGTCTCTATAAGTGGTCCTTGGGTTAGAGTATCATTGTTGGTATTTTCCTGTTAGTGATTGTGGTTTGTGTGGGCCTCTGTGTGTTGATTTCTCTTTATGATGTTTAATTAAGCGAGAATCAAATTTCAGGTTAATAGTTGTGATCCTTTATAATAGCAATTGTTTAGTATTTCGTAGAATTGTCTTTTCGACACCCGCAAGAATGATGGCTCCTAATTTCCCAAAAGAAAAATCATGATTAGAGTGGAACAAAAAATATCCACATTCTCTGTTCCCTCAACACCGACCTCAACTCCACAGAGCTGCCCGCCCCTGGCCTCGTATTTCGCCTCCGACCTGGACCGAAAGCTGGACACATCCATGGCCAACCTGTGCCGGGATGGTGTCACGTCTATCAATAAGTCAACCATCATCATCAACTCCATCTTCGAGTGGTTCAGGAGCGACTTTGGTGCCACGGAACAAGATGCTCTCAGGTGGAGAACCGCTCGTTAAAGGGCTTTGTAAAGTAATAAATAAATAAATAAGGATGATAATAATACGTAGCGTGATTCAGGAGTTTTATTATAAGTTGCTACTACCATCTTATATCAAAATGTAAATAATGAACACCACTTTCTTATTTATCTTTTGTCTCGTCCAGAAATCCAAAAAAATGTACAATCACTCCAAGAGCAGAAATGAAAAGACATTCACTTTAATAAATAGGAAATAGCATCATCATTTATAATAGCATGCCCTCAACTCGTGACTCTTCTTACCTTCAAGATTCCTAGCGACCTGCTCCGAAGACCCGGCCAGGAGCAGCGCCCTCAATGCTGCTGCAGATGGGAGGCGCCGCTACACCTACTACTACGACTGGTCTCTTAATAATGTGAGTGATGCAGGTTTTCCTCAAGCGCCATTCTGTGTTAACTAGTCTGTGCTCTGTTTACTTAGCTTTTAAGAGTATTTCCTCATAAACTAATCCGCGCTTTGTTATCTTAGGGTTTATGACTGATTCTATAGTAACTAATCTGCGCTTTAACATAGCTTTTAGGACTGGTTTCTTAATAAAGTAATTGGTCGTTACAGTTATCGCTACTGCTGGTTGTTTATACAATCCACGCATGCAGACGCTTTCAGATTTCGCCTCACGGGTGTACAGAACAGAAAATAAACACCATGGATGGTTTATTGCGGTTTATTGATTCATGGTGTTCATGGTGTTCATCTGATTTGTACACCTGTGCGATGAGGTGCGTAAGATCCTGCACGCACGATTAGATCTGACTGCGGATTACATAAACGTCTGTCATCTTTTTATTTTACAGTTTTGTCTGACACGATTTGTGTTAGATTTTTTTTTCACTTTTTATTCTGTTATTTAAGGTATGCTTTGGCGCTTCGCTCTTTCATAGTCCAATAATATATATATTAAGTTGTCCTTTCTTTCTCTCCTTCATCCTCCAATACTGTTATTGCACATATATTTTGCAATCTTCCGTCTTCTAGGTTTTGCTAAGTGTTTGGAGTGCCACCGTGACACTAATTTTGTTTAGAATGAATGGTTTCAGTTGCATGTTGCATACAAGAATCCCGTTCTGGCATGTTCTGCTGTTGTTAGGAAAACAATTATAAGATTTCTCTCCTTGTAATTAAACATTTTCTTAACTCTAGTAAAAGATGTTTTTGGTCTTCGTAACTGCATAAAAAAAGTGATTCTATTCGATCTATTTGTAATATATTGATGGCACTAAAACTTAAACCTGGAATGGCGTTATTGTATGATATTTCTATGATGCACTCTGATCACGTGTTGCACTGAAAAGCATATGATAAGGATTGGCGTACTTATATAGGCCTATTAACTTCGCATTTTCGCATAGGACGATTACTATTTGAAACCATATTGTATGCGTCGATGACATGAGTAGGCATTTTTCTCTCATTTTTGGAGCAAATACAGAATCTCAGAGACCTCACTTTTCCTCCTCACAAGAGTCTAATATACGATATACAGATATATGTTGGTGATTTAGGCAGCAATGTAAAGACTGTGATAATATTGACAACAAAATATCTGCTGAAATTATATGTACGTACATTGCCCGTAGATTCATGTATTCTCTCTCTCTCTCTCTCTCTCTCTCTCTCTCTCTCTCTCTCTCTCTCTATCTATCTATCTATCTATCTATCTATCTATCTATCTGTCTATCTCTCTCTCTCTCTTTATTTATTTCCCTTCTTCTCTCCCTCTCCCTTTCTCTTCCTTCCCCTCGCCCTCTCCCTCTCTCCCTGTTCCTTCCGCATTTCTTCAAACCATCCCACAGCATCCTACATTTTCACATAAAAGGATACTGATGAGAAATGTCTTCCTCTCCACCTCCTGCATCCCTTTTCTATAACTCTCTCTTCATCTTTCTTCTCGCTATCGCAAACACGCTGACAAACAAACACAAATGACAAATATCTATACCACATCAAATACATACTGAAAAACACAAAAAAAAACATTCACACAGTCATAGTGTATATTACGTATACCATGTTAATAAAAGTTTCGCATGACCTAGGTAAGTCAAGGTCGTGGATCGATCTAATATTCCAGTAACAACAGCTGACAACCAAGTATTTCTTCCAGATGTAGAGACAGCTGTCACGTAAATTGGGTCCTTCTCAACAACAACGACGTTAAGGACGACAACACCTGAGCAAATGTCAAGGTTGCTGTAGTATATACTCACCTTCCCTTCATGTACAAAATAGATATGTGTTGTATTTAGAGTTCCGCTAGTGCTGTGCTTTTTGTAGTGATTTTTTTGTGTTTGTTCTAAAGTCCTTTTAGATAACAGAACCGTTTGGGTATAATGTGTTTATATTTTGATTTATGTGTCTTTTTTAATGTTGTGTGCTATGTTAATTCATGTTGACTTATGTGTCGTCTTTAAGTGTTTTGTCCTTTGTTGATTTATATATGTCCCTATCTCATCCCTTGTTCGTTGTCTTGATGTATGTTCTTTTATACTCATTGCTTAATAAAGGTATACACACAAATTACATGAATATTTGCTTTATTTTCATCCTATTAAGCAGCTCTAGTTCGTCTTTCGATTCATCCCACGTCTCCTATTTATTTGTCTTCTAGTTGTCTTGAGTGTCTATTTGCTTAAACTGTATTTCCTGTAAATCCTTCTCTATATACGTATGTGTAAAAAAAATTCTGTCCCTATGTTACTTTGTGTTTCGTCCAATGGCTATGAAGCCTACTTCTCTGTCGAGGAATTTTAGTTATATCTATAGTTAATAAAACTATTTATCCGTGTTTTAACGTCAAGAATGGATATTACATATGATTAATGTCGAAATGATATTGTTCTGAAAATCGCATGTCTTGATAATAATTATCAACGAAAAAAAAGAAAACCAGTATGATAAGAACATGTTTTGTGTTCTGAATTGATAATAATTTATATGCATAGATATTATACCTCATTTTTCACAGCAAACGTTCTTAATCTTTATGGCACATCCCCCCTTCTAGCAGCTGTGCCTTGTCCTCGCGCCCTCTCTCACTCTTCAACCTAAATATAAAAACTCCCTCTTCCATAAAAAAAATTAAAATGAAAATTATGTTTTAGTCTGTATAATCAGTGGTCATATACACAACAGCTCTCCCTACCTCCTGCCCTTTGACCCGTGGGCATTAAACCTTTTGGTATTACACTAGATTTTTTATAGATTGCCATTACCTCAACTCTATAACATTAGAAGTAAGAAAAAACTGAATGCTTTATTCTTTATGCATTTTCTTTGCAAGAAATTAATTAGTAGAAATTTTGATTATCATAAATATCAGTTTATTTCCTTTTATATTATTTATTAATTTATCTCTTCGTTTGTTTATTATTTTTATCATTTATCAATATATTCCTTGACCTACTCCGATTACCAAGTACCTCATTACTCCCCAGAAACCACATTAACCCCAGTTTGAGAATCACTACTTTCGAATCACATCCTCAGCATTACAGTGGTTATTGTTACAACGTTTAAGCACTG
>NC_051389.1:49108579-49118579 GCF_015228065.2 Penaeus monodon
TTATTTGTTCTGTATCTTTTTCCTATTTTTAAGAGTGATGTCACCCTCTTCCCCTCCACCCCACGCCCAGTGACAATCCTTCCTACTACGCTGGCGGTCCATTCACCTACTCTCTCGTTGCATCTCATTACATTTTCCTCTTCCTTTACTGTCTTTTGACTCATCCTCCCATATTATTCATATACCGATGAGGATATTGCAATTTATTTAAACTAAAATTATTGTGTAGTTAGTGCATTGGTTCTTAACGTGGGTGCTAATGTTGGTTAATTCCAAGGGGGTATTAAACTGACTAAGGATCCGGGGGGTCGTTTAAGCTTCTAAAGGGGGATTGTGGAGATGCCATAAATATCCAAGATATCCGTGTTGTCTAGCAGTATTTGCTAGAACTATTGTTATTGTTTAGTATAATTTCCGCACAAAAGAGAAGGTATTAGTATAATTTATTTATGAACCACAGGGCAACTCACTCCAGTTCAGACGCACGTTCGTTCGGTTTCCATCTGCCATGTCTTTGCTTCCTGGTGTGCATAGAGCCTCTCGCAAACTGTTGTTGGTATCGATGCTTTATTTTACGAAATTTCTTTATTAGTTTATGAAATTATTTGCTCTCTCTCTCTCTCTCTCTCTCTCTCTCTCTCTCTCTCTCTCTCTCTCTCTCTCTCTCTCTCTCTCTCTCTCTCTCTCTCTCTCTCTCTCTCTGATGAGGCTTATAGCAGCCTCAACTAGACTTCTTAAAAATTTCTTTCAAGTCCCTAAATTTCCATTACTATCAATAAAACAAGCTGCGACAAATCTTTAAAAATACGTATTGAATATTTTTCATAAACAAACTGGATTGTTGCTTTCCTTATTGTGTGTGGAGAAGTAATGATACATGAAACGCATGGAATTGATAAGCTGACAAACAAACAAAATATAATGAAATTAAAATTTACACTTTGGAATACTCGAGAAAATTTCTGCATGAACAAATGTACCGAAAAAATAACGTTTGAGTTAGGTAGAGAGCATACACCTGCTCAATTTACTTTCGATCTCGTAAAAATTCATGGACGATGATTGTATACTTTTTGTGCATGTGTGTTTTCAACAAATTTCAGACGGGCAGACGAACTCTTCCTTCTTCCCCACTTCATCGAAACACGGGATTATTTCGGCAAATACAAAATCCTCTCTTCTCCAGGCAACTCCGACAGAAACGGGCGACTATGAATTCCAGTGCCAGCACGGACCCGACGAGTGTTACGGGAACCGCGTTATGTCCTGCGCCCAGAACTCCCTCCCTATTGGCACCCAGGTCGAATTCTTTCAGTGTATGATGACCAAGCGGTACCCGGCGTTCTTTGGGAAGCAGGTAAGCTGGTAGCATGTCTACACTTCTGCCAAGTGAGATAACGAAGTATACACCTTCCACCCGAAGTAGTTGCAACGTGACCTCCCTTATACACAGGACCGTTGACGACCTACCAGTCGCAAAATCGCCAAGGAGTGGAAATGGCTGAGTACCTCCTAAAGGACTTGTTACCATTGTTATTTCCCAGAAACTGTAATCCATTTTATATAAAAACATTCCAGACCATGTGACCAAACTTGCAAGTGGATACGAAAGACTGACGAAGACGCAGCGATACCTGATGGTTACTGACTTTCTAGAAATTTAAACGCATCGGTTAGTGAAAGGATCTTTACAGGTACGTGATGCGTGTTGACCGACTGCATAGAATGGATTCAACTTTATGCAGTTTAGTTGTCAATCCGTATTTTTCAACCAGCAGCATTATAGAATATACCTTGTAACTCTACCCATTCTTACACTTTTCAGCTACGTAAATAAACATCACCCAACACAAATGACTATCTAAAAATACGAAAAGGTCATAATCATAAAGTAATTATTTAACATTACAGTTTAAAAAGTAGTGTAGCAAACAGGTGAGTTGTGTCCAAAACGCAGACCTTGTGAATGACTGAGAACTTACGAACCACTGAAGCCAAGACCACGACCCAAAGACTCGTTATCCTGTGTTTAGGCGTCGTGCATATAAAGCATTGGCAGGAATGACGTTGTGAAAGTGTTTTCCTGTGTATTATCTCCTTTGTTTAGGCATTTCTGCTGAAAAGGACGATTGTTGTACATAGGGTATTTGAATTCTGTTTATTGTCCTTAATTTGGGTTTCCCTTCAATCTGTCTGCCTCCCCCCCGCCCCCACTCCCTCTCTCTCTCTCTCTCTCTCTCTCTCTCTCTCTCTCTCTCTCTCTCTCTCTCTCTTATATTCTCTCTCTCTCTCTTTCTCTCTCTCTCTCTCTCTCTCTCTCTCTCTCTCTCTCTCTCTCTCTCTCTCTCTCTCTCTCTCTCTCTCTCTCTCTCTCTCTCTCCCCTGAGCACACACGTACATATATATAGATAGATGAATATGTCGGTAGATAGGTAGGTAGATTACATGTATACATATAATCTGATTATATGTATACATATTTGCATATAAATGTGTGTATATATATATATATATATATATATATATATATATATATATATATATATATATATATGCATATACAGATTCACAAATCACGCCCTCCCCTCCTCCGCATTCACCCACAACCACGCCTAAAACCGTCCCACCTTCCCCCGCCCACAGTGCAGCGAGGAAGTGGGCATCGCTTGGGCGCCCCTCCAGGAGTGCGCAAAGAGCGTGAGAGGCGCCGTCATGCTCTACCAGAACGGCGTCCGCACTGCCTCGCTCAAGCCTCAGGTGCACTTCATTCCGACCATCACGATCAACGGGGTGAGTGGGTGGCTTGCTTGCCTTGGGGCCGCGCGCTCCGCTCCGTCTGCTTGCGTGTGTTTTTGTCCGCGGTTACCTCTTTACGTGGCGGTTTGTGTGTTTGTTTGTGTGTGTGCGTGCGTGCCTGCGTGTGTTGTTTACGTAGTGGTGTGTGGAAGATGATTTAGTCTGAGTGTATGGATTTTTTTCCTAGCAGTTTTACGCTGATTAGTGTTGTAAAGGACATCGGTAGTAAGTAGGGTATCCAAGCTCGTATGGAAAATTGGAAATTTTATGCACTTGAGCCGACATTTCGTCACTAATTTTAGCAAAACCATCTGTTACACTGAAACCAAAAACATTCACATATTTCTGTATATTGTGAATTGTTGCGATCAATCAAACTAACCCCCTCGCCCATGAGGCAGACTTGTAAACATATGTATAGGTACACATGTAGACATAATTATGCATATGTTTGCGTGTACAAAAGAACGCCTCAATTCTGACCACCCTATTCTGTTTCATCACAACAGAGGTATGACAACCGCCGGCTGCGCGTTTCCCTCATGGCTTTGAGGAGTCAGATTTGCGCCAGTTATGACGGACCGCCACATCAGAACTGTTTGTAGATGACTGACCTTATCCTTCAGGTGCCGTAAGGACCGTCACCTCGTTTCCCTGGGATAATGTGCAGTGTAAGTGTGATTCCTTGAAGAGAATAGAAAAAAAGAGAAAACATTTAAGCTCGTAGCAACTTGTGGAAAATATTTGCGATTAATGTATATCATTGTATAGAAAATGAACAGTAATCCCTCTTCAGTTGATACGGAAATAGACGATACAATTTTTCTTATTTTCCGCTTTTATATGGTAATAAGCCTTATCATTTAAGTATTATGAAATCCCGCCACTGACTTAGGGTATTTATAATTACTTCGATATAATTACTTTTGTTTCCCTCATAAGAACGCAATGAATTTATAAAGATATTCCTAAATATGGGAAGTTCTTTTGTATGCTTAATATCATATTTTATTTAAGTAGTGTATCATTCTTGTTTTTTCATTTTCTTTTGTTACATCTTAATTGTTGTTGCAATTATGCAAAAGGGCATTTGATATTGCATTATTTTCAGCTGAATATTGTAAAATCGTGAACTGATATTACCGTGGTGTTTTTTATACAAAAAAAGTAAAAGAACCACTTGTTACTGTGACTTTCATTAACCAGTACTAACAGAAAAAATCTCTATGAGATCGCACACTAAACCCTTAATGTCAACGAAAAGGTTTTAACAGTTCGTCCGGGATGTTTGGTTAAAGTTACTGAAGACACGTATGTGTATATATTTTTTTGTTAATTTATTATATGTTTTACTTATAGACATGGTTCCATCTTGTAGAACGGGTTTAAAAAGCTATTACGAAGATATATATCTTTTCTGACTGGTGAAAATATACATTATTCAGATTCACAGATTTGGCAAGGTTCAAAATTTGCTCAGGTCACTGTGAACTACTAAACTTGAAAATGTGTAACTGCCAATTATGAACTGATTTCTAGTGGTTTATACATACATTATATTCAAAATTTGAAGGTAAATTTGTAAAAAAAAAAAAAATGAAAGGGGGAAAACGTTTGACTAGGCTGTTCCTGTTCTTGATAAAACTCGCTTACCAGCCATTTCATCCCTCCCTACAGATGTCATTTGTTATGATTCGACATCTATTATTATTCGTTCAGCAAAACATCATGCCTTTTATGGAAATATGTATAGATTCTAAATGCCGCTTAAATATCCTTACAGCATTAATATGACGAACATCAGGTCTGAAGTCTCCATACATATAGACACATGGAAAAAGAGAGAGAAAAAGAAATTCATCTGGGCAAAGCAAGGTGTAGAGGACGGTTGCTGAATGAACTTTGCCTATTTGTTTTTTGGAGGTATTGTTGGAAAAGTTGGGTAGTGTCAGAGTAACGCGCTGTAGAGGGGAATCACAAAAAAAATCGATCCCACTTGACTAGGTTAAACAGAGCACTCAAAAGGTTTATAGAGGTGGGAATTGTGGAAGGGCGAGAGCGGGAGGAAGAGAGAGTGATGTGGAGTGAGGTAGTGTTGTTAGGGGGGAAGGCAATAAGGTTGAAGAGTTGAAATTAGGGAGGAAATGGAGAGGACCGGGCAGGAGATGGGATCGGAGATATTGGAGCTGATGAAGGGGTGTCTTCTGGAGGTTGAGTTATAACTTGGGTAGATGATTCCCGATGGTTTAAGTTGACAGTATGGATGAGTGGCACATAGCAGTGGTGTAACAGTGATCAAAGGAGAGTCAGGGGTCGGTAAACCAGAGGAGTTAGATTCAGGGAGGGTAGTTGATAATGGGGCAAGCCTCAATGCCCCAAGGGGTACAAAATCTTTATTACTGACCATTGTAAGCCTGAAATACATGGGAAGATAAAAGGTCAGGATCCCCATGAAGGGTAAGGGCTAACAATTAACCAATGCCCATAACTCACTAAGGCCGTTCATGACTAGCACAAAGTTAGCCTTTCATCTTCTTCATATGTCTCTCACACCTTAAGAATTGGACAAGGAAAGGGTTTGGGGAAGATAAGGAAAATGAAAGAAAAGACCATGCAAAAATAATTGAGACAAGGGCTGAGGTCCAAGATAGGGGTGATCCCCTACATTAGGCCTCAGTTTTTGTCTCCTAAGCCTCTACAACAATAATCAAGAGATTGGGGAGATCGGAAAGGGTAAAGAGGGGGGCCAGTTAATTATTAGGTCCTATATGCCAACAGTCATGCAGTCATGGTATTGGAAAGGGTATTCTAAAGGAAATAAAAAGGCATTATGTATACCACGAAATCTTTTATTAAGTATAAAATGGAACTTAGCCATCACAGATAAAGAGGGATACGCAACAGTTTCAAAAGGCTTCTGAATAACAGTGCTCTTTCCATTTATAAAGACGAGTTATCTTAACCATGTATTGTATAGGAAGATTCAATATTAAAAATGATCTTTTAAAGTTATCACAGAAATCTGATTCAGGAAACTCTCAAGATCTAAGCGTTATGTATCCAGTGATGACAAAGGTCACAGTGCTGTATCCTGTGCCAGATTTGGCTTATCAAATGTACTTTTAATATAATAAGCAGTATAAACATTTTAATTACTGTATGTAAAATTTTGAAGTAGGACTCCAACATCAAACAGAGGAATAAAAAAATAAGGCAACTTTAGGATACGCTATAAAATCTGATCTTGATATGTTAAAGCTGTTCATTTACCAAGAGTTCGCTAATTTTCCTTCAGCAAAATCCAAAATATTTACTAATTTTCAACTAAATTACTACAAATTTTAGCCAACTTATCCATAAACTGGACTGGATATAGTTGATTGGACTCAAATCTGGAATAAAAGCTACATAAGCCAAAGACATATGTAAAATACACTGTTAAGATAATTACCAAAACAACAGCTTGGTCCACATTCCAAACTGCTTTACAATTCATGGCTAAAACATAGGTTTTTCTTTTTCATCCATACCACTGTATTTGGGCATTTCATTTGTACATTCATTGCCATGGTAGGTTTTACACACCCATGAATATGTGGTCTGTAAAAGCCTAAATGCATTATTTTAAACTGTTGATACCTATCAATCTTAACTTTCATTAAAAATTCTCAAAAAAGAACTCCCCTCACAAATTACATGGTCACACAGGACAACAATAATGCTAACATTTTTCTTCTTTTTTTTAACTACACATGCACATTCAATATGAATTGTCTGACAAGCTAATAACCAAAAATGGTGCAATACTCAACTATGACATTAAGCTTTGCAATATTAATAGGCCAACCTTTAAAAAGAAAAAAGCCCTATAAAAGTTGACATCAATATCGCTTCTAATTTCAAGGAAACCTTCAAAAAATGAAGACTCTCACTCTTACTGGTACTTAATGATGATAACAATGTGTAATGTCAATTCATAGTCTAGTCTATTACATGGTTCTATCATGTTTTTTGTTTTATGTAATATAAAATGTTATATTAATTTCATAACCCACAATAAACCTTATCAAATATACTAACTTTCAAATAATTATCTTTTGTGAGGCTGGAGAGACCTCAGTAAATTTACAATTAAGTTTAAAAAAAAAGACAAGCAGTTATTGAGGATAAAAATAATAATTATCACAAGCACAAATTGCACATCAATCGCTGCACTTTCCGGAGAAGCATTCATTTCTCAAAATTACGAATTGAGGAGAGAAATAATGCTTAAAAAATGCAATTTCCAAACTCAAAAATCCTTCAGTAATGCTGTTTACCACTCAGAAACAGTTATGGTCATTACAGCAGTCTTACAAACTGAATTTTGCTAAAGGAGAAAATGAAGCAAAAGAGTTCAGCTTCTTGCACAGTCCGAGTTTTTTAAATTGTCACAACATAAATATGGAATGTGTGAAATTAGCTGTTGATATTGCAAATAATTATTTCCTTCAGATGTAAGTCATGAAGATTTATGGCAAAAGATAATTATTCATGTAAAAAGAAAAAAAAAAAAAAAAAAGAAAGAAAAAAAAAGGTTGAACTTACAAAACATGAAATTACATTTACAAATATAAAAAATATGCTTCATCTACTGTGCTGTCCTTTTTCACGTGGTAGCTCAAATATATAAAATCATTATCATGGTTTGAAGTTCTGAGAGATTCATTTAATTTCATTTCTTTTGAAATATATAGACAGAGATATATTATTTCAAGATAATCATAAATTAATATTAAATAATCTGCTGTTAAACATATATCTTTTATCATAAACTGCCAGATTAAGCTAAAACACATTTATCAATGGTGATCTTTATCTAACTCTTAAAAAAAGGTCACTTACATTCATATAATACAGATTGTCCCTTTTAGATTACTGGCTCGTTAAAGAGTAATATATATCACTAACATAAATTGCCACATTTCCCAGGGCTTGTTGCATCTCGTAAAAAAAAATTGCTCACCCAAAAAATATTCAGAGAATGTAACTAACATCTGAAATGAATAAAGAGCAGAGAGAAAGAAAGAAGAGAAGAGAAAAAGGAAAAGGAAAAAAAAAGAAAAAAGATTTAAAGGCAATAGTAACATTTACTACACATTTGAAATAAACTAAAGATCATAACTGGTGATGAAAGTATATACATAAATCTCTAACCAATTATATAACCAAGGCCTAAATAAGTATTTATGGTATCAAATAATCAAAATGGATTTCTTTAAATGAGTATCTTTGTCATAATCTCAATAGTATGTTTGTAAAATATCAATATCATTCAAGATGCTTTGCACTAATAGGAATGGTATGTTACAATTCCTATAAAAAAGTACATGTGTATTCTTCAAATCAAAACTATCTATCAAAAAAAGTTAATTTTCAGTCTCATAGCACTTATTCTACACTTTGGCAACCATAAAACTGAATAGTAGTGTCGAGTCCAATACCAACCTTTAGTCAATGTTTGGTTTCTGGACTCAAAAATCCTCTACTTTGGTCATTTCCAGCTGATTTACTATTAATAATGCACATTTTCCCCTTACAAATTCCTTTACTTTTCCCATTAAGCTGTAGGTCCATTATCAGTGCACACATAAAAAGCTGTACAATTCATTCTAACACATGCCCTCTTTCCTGTAGTTTTGTTTTATCAACTTTGTTTACATACTGATGGCTCTTGAAACACCAAGGAGTCAATTCACTATGCGAATTTGACCTTGCTTATTACCTTACTCCTTGACTTTGGGGAGAGGAAAACTTTATCTTTATTACCATTATTATTGCCTACTATATAATAATGATGTGAATAAAAAATCTCAATAACAATATTGACACAAACTCTTTTTTTTCCAAAATTCAAGGAATAGGGAAAAAAGGTGAGATCAGATCGATCTAGTAGGTGCCTCCTTGGTGATTAAGTGCTTGTGAAGGTATTTATGTGTAAACAAATCTAACAAAACAAAACAAAATTGGACAGTTTCTGTAAGCCTCACCCATGAGTAAGATTGTTACATTCTGCTTGAAATGTATTAAGACCTTCCCTTATACTAACTCCTTCAGCAAAAATGACACACCTGTAAAACCACACAAAAGACACTCTATACTCCTCTCATATATAAGCCAAAATGCAAAAAATACTACATTAAAAACCTATCAACGTCTTATCCAAATAAATGAGTACAACTATATAATCTCATATGTACTAGGTTATTTCATAAAGAGAAACTACCATAAAGAAAAGCTTAATTTAAATTAGTGACAAAAACAATAATCCCAGCTTCTTGAGAGAAATAGGATCAAGACTGATTAAAAATTAAAAATTAAAAATGATAATCTCACCATCTACAATACAAAGAGATCACTCTACAGTAAAAATAGTCACAACCAGCTATTCATACCTTTCATCCTGCAACATTATTACAAATATTAAAATGCACTCTTTCTAGCCATGTCTATATTGTATCAACAGAATGACGAATAAGCAAGTTTAACCACTGGTTTTGTTACTATCAAATACCAGTGCATCTGACGGGTATTATTGGCTGCCCCACACTAGAAAGAAAGAAAGAAAGAAAAAAAAAAAAAAAACACTATCAAAAAAGGCCCATTAAAGGTTATCATTATTGTCATTATAAAATCAGTGAAATTCACTTGGTACTCTTCAAATCAAAGATTATTCTGACTTGTCTATTTCAATTACCTTGCCTCACTGCAGATTATTACCATATCAAAACCTACTTCCTTTTCTCTACTAAAATTTTGTTGTTGATGATTCTTGTAATTAAAATTTTTCACTTAAGCCTCCTATATTCTTCATACCTTGGGTATTTCAGTAATGAGGACAACAGCACTGGAAATTGATGATCATAAAATATCTAGTTGTAAAAAGTAAATAAATAATTAACAAGAAAGAAACAAAAAACTTTTATATAGATCAATTATAAAAAATACATTATATATATGTGTGTGTGTGTGTGTGTGTGTGTGTGTGTGTGTGTGTGTGTGTGTGTTGTGTGTGTGTGTATGTGTGTGTGTGTATGTGTGTGTGTGTGTGTATGTGTGTGTGTGTGTGTATATATGTGTGTGTGTGTGTGTGTGTATATGTGTGTGTGTGTGTGTGTGTATATGTGTGTGTGTGTGAATGTATATGTGTGTGTGAATGTATATG
>NC_051389.1:49123579-49128579 GCF_015228065.2 Penaeus monodon
TGATTTTACCTTTCCTTGAATTGGTGGGAAAAATGTGTTTTTGCTAATGCTATGAATATTGATGGTGTTATTTTTATTATGGACATTACAATTACTATATATAAGATAACATAAAACATTTTCGAAAATCAAGGAAAAGGGTAAACAGGCGAGACAGACAGTGCTCGTAATTGGCTCATTGGTGACTTAGTACAAGTGTAGCCATCTATGTGTAAAAACAATTAATAAAGTAGACTGGGCATGGCATGTAGTACCTACCATGCCCAAGCGGCAATGGGTTAACGCAGCCAAAAAGCTCATTCCAGCCTACCTTTGCCTTCCCATAGGGTACAAGTCCCACTTGTAGAATATCTTTTAGCTTTTCGAAAGCAGGAGTGAGCTGCTTCATGATGAAGTTGCGGCTATCACTACAGAGAACTTCATAATATATCTCTATCCTCATTGTAGGCTTTACGGCCACCTCCTGAAAAAGAATATTTAGAATTAAATAGCAGTAATTATTAATGGGAGGAGAAAGGAGCAAAGAGAAAGGAAATAGGGAGTGAGGGGGCAGGAGAGAGAGAGAGAGAGAGAGACAGAGAAGAGAGAGAGAGAGAGAGAGAGAGAGGAGACGAGAGGAGAGGAGAGAGGAAGAGAGGAGAGAGAGAGACAGAGGACAGAGACAGAGACAGAGAGAGAGAGACAAAGAGAGAAAAGAGAGAGAGAGAGAGAGATGAGAGAGAGGAGAGAGAGAAGAGAGAGAGAAGAGAGAGAGAGAGAGAGAGAGAGAGAGAGAGAGAGAGAGACAGAGAGAGAGAGACAGAGAAGAGAGAGAGAGAGAGAGAGAGAGACAGAGAGAGAGAGAGAAGAGAGAGACAGAGAGAGAGAGAGAGAGAGAGAGAGAGAGAGAGACAGAGAGGAGAGAGAGAGAGAGAGAGGAGAGAGAGAGAGAGAGAGAGAGAGAGAGAGAGAGAGAGAGAGAGAGAGGAAAAATAAAACAAGCTGTAAGAAAACAAAGTGTGCAAAAGAAAAAAAAAGGTGCAAAAGAGGAAGAGAAACAAAGTCCTGTCCACGATAACCTCTCGAAGAAACTAACTGAGGAACAAATGAAAGGATTTTACCGAAGCAAGGCCACAAGAGAGGAATGTCATGTCTCTATTAACTATCCTGACTTTTACCTTAGTCTTAGTGTGTTTCTCTGGCAAAGTAGACCATGATAGACAAGGTTTATTGGAATATCTGAATTTCAAATACATTTCGAATTTATATATATATATATATATATATATATATATATATATATATATATATATATATATATATATATAAAGTTTAAGGAAAGCGATCACAATGTTTCATTTTTAATCATTACCCTCTTGTCTTCTTGAAGTATTTAAAAATACTGCGTGTTTTTTCATCTGTTTCTTGAAAGAGATATAAAATATGCTCTAATATCCGCCAGAAAAGGCCGTTTATTGCCCCCTAGAGTTGGCAACAACCCAAAAGTCTCATGTCTGGAAGACAAATGAGAATGACCTTGAATTTTCTTTGTCAATATTTAGGAAAGAATACTGAGTGTTTGTATACACATTCGAAGTTATTTACTGGTGTGTTTCCCTTGCTTCTATTCTGGGATATAGCTGTCACCGTAGTAAACATGTATCTAAACTTCAATTAATAAAAATAACTATGTAAAACTATAAACATATATTCACATAATAACTGACAAAGAGGTAGGGCACTATTAAAATGTTTACCACTACCATAACAATAGTAATGATTAATAATACTGTTTCTCCATCATGCATGCACCTTGGAAATCACCAAAGCGAGATAGTTACCCGAGAGATAATGAACACCTCAGATACCGAACAATACAAACACCTGTCACTTATGTCAGGTGTTCCTCGCGTACAAATCCACACTTGATTCATGCCAACGAATACACCCGCCGTGCATTCGTATAATACACTTATTTTGTATACTGAGACTAACTTTCATAAGAAATAAAATACTTGCTCCCCCACAAGTATACCCCGTTCTTTTGTATGGCGAAGATCAGACTATATCGATTGAAGAAGCACATCGAAAGTCACTGGTTCATGACATTTCGATCACACGCACATTATCTATTCATCAATGCAAAGGTTGAAAAATACTTTGTTCCTCGCCTTTGAGTCTATACCTTACCTGTCTCCCTCCCGAATAAGCTCCCGCCTCCCGAAGGAGTTGCAGGGCGGCCTCCTCCCGCTGCCACTTGGACTCGAATTTCCCGTAGGTGATCATGTCGTTGATGAGTACAAGGGTGAGGACGAGGCAGAGCAGTGACATCGTCCAGGCGTACTGCCATCCGTAGGGCGGTCTCCTGGTGTGTCTGATCTGCCTCTTGCGCCCATCGGGTCCTGTTGGCACTTCGACCAGCACCAGTACGTCTTCCTCGACATCGCTCTCGCAGGTCGTCGGACAATATTCGTACTCCATATCAAGTTCTTCAGTTCGTCCGATTCCCAAATGCAAATGAAAATGGTCTTTTTTCCATACACTAATCGCTTATTTATTTATAATGCTACGTCCTGGATTTTCGCCCCTTGAGTCGGCATCCCTCCACTATATGCACCTGTGTCCTATCGGTTGTGAAACGTCACTAACCACCCCGGACTACCACGGCACCACTGAGACACTGGCCCCGAGAAGCAGGTAACGGGATTCACCGTTATAAGGGTTACGCACTCATCTTACGGCAAACCAGACTTTGGATGCCTTTATGAAAATTGACGAAGGTACGGGTGTGAGTGAGGGGGGGCTCGACCTTTCCTTATAACATCATAGGGACAGACACGTTACAAGTTTTCCTGTTGTTATCAAGTAAACAAAGTTTCGAAGATACCCCTAGTACCAGCACGAGATGGGTTGGCAATACGCTAAATGACCCAGACAGATTTACGCACTCAAAATGACCTTCGGTTGTTTAGGTAGTATCACTCAACTAACTAAATTTAGGCATCTTCAGATTACCAAAGACAACGAAACTTATTCCTTAAGCACAAGTGAAAATATAAATCTACCGTCTTAATCCCTAACCGGCAGCTTAATCTCACCTAGTGACTTCAACTCTGCCACGTGTTAGGAGTCATGCCAGACGTACGATATAACACGCACACCTCGCCAGTGAAACCACCAATCCACACACACTAGTACACACCAAACCACACCCACACACACACACACACACACACAGCCCTTCAAGAAATGATCCACCTCAAGTCGCCAACAGAAAAGTACCGATCAGTCATTTCCGCAAACCGTACGAGCAATTACGTCGGAGCTTCTGGCAGCAAAGGTCCCGTCTTCCTCCCACGTAGCGGTTCCTCGGGCGCGGGAGATGGCGGGAGGTCATCAAACCCCCGCCACGTGTATGGTGGGGACACTCCCTTTTCGGCTAAGCCACGCCCACCGCCCCACGTCACGACCTAACGCGCCTAATGACACTAACGGCAGAGGTGTTACACGCAAATACAATCTATTATTATCTTGAAGACAAAAAATACCGATATTTGTAATATTGTTTAATATTCGTTAGTGACTTGAAAATCATTTTAATAATCGCTAGTGGCTAATAAATTATTTTAATAAATTGTCAGTGACATTAGTAAATTCTTTTGACAAGCGCTGTCACAAATTTAATAAACATAAGTGTCCAAACACACAAAATAATAAATCGATAACAATAAATCCTACCGACTAAATCTTAAAATCATAAATAAAGAAATTGCCAACGAATCAAAATGCGTCAGTCGAACGATGACAATGCCGAATCTAGTGTGGCGATTATTATTATTGTAGTTGTTGTAATGATGATGACGACGACGGTGAGTGATGAAGATGACGATGGGTGAAGATGGTGATGATGACGAGGCCGCAGCTTGAGAGGGAAGTCAACGTCTAACACACTAGGGGCAAAAAATAATTCCACAGAGTTCAGTGAAACGGAAGTTTGTTTAACCTTGCGTCACTCGTCTCAGAATAGAACAACCACATGTTTCTCTTCAGATGTGATATTCCAAGGCTTCGTACACGGGCGATATAAACGCTTGTGCGCACGCACACGCGCACACGCACGCACACACAAACAAACTCACACACTCACACGCTCACTCACTCACTCAATCACTCACTCGCTCACTCACACACATACACACACACACACACACACACACACACGTCAGTGTACATATATTCATGGATCCACATGTGGGCACATTCATACACATGCGAGCGAGCACATGCACATGCACATACACATACACACACACAACACACAAACACAGCAGCACCACATAAACAAAGAACAGAGAAAGCAGAAAGAGGCAGCAACAACACACACACAAAAACAAGAAAAATAACGGTGAAGTGACGTGAATAAGAAAGAGGAAGAGGAGAAGGAGAAGAAGAGGGAGAGAAGAGAAGGAGAAAAGAAGAAAGAGAAAGAGAAAGGAGAATAGGAGAGAGAGAGAGAGAATGAGAGAGAAGAGAGAGAGAGAGAGAGAGAGAGAGAAGAGAGAGAGAGAGAAGAGAGAGAGGAGGAGAGAGAGGAGAAGAGGAAGAAGAAGAGGGGAGAGAGAGAGAGAGAGGAGAGAAGAGGAAGAGAGAAGGAGAGGAGAAGAAGAGAAGGAGAGGAGAGAGAGAGAAGAAAAATGGGAATGAGAGAGAGAGAAGAGAGAGAGAGGAGAGAAAGAGAGAGAGAGAGAGAGGAAAAGAGAGAGAGAGAGAGAGGAGGAAGAATGAAGAGAGAGAGAGAGAGAATGAATGAGAGGAGAGAGAGTGAATGAGAGAGAGAGAGAGAAAGAGAGATAGAAAGAGTAAGAGAGAGAGAGATAGAAAGAGTAAGAGAGAGAGAGATAGAAAGAGAAAAAGAGCGAGATAGAAAGAGAAAAAGAGAGAGAGAGAAAGAGAAACAGAGAGAGATAGAAAGAGAAACAGAGGAGATAGAAAGAGAAAAAAAGAGAGAGAGAGAGAGAAAA
>NC_051389.1:49136079-49143579 GCF_015228065.2 Penaeus monodon
ACTTGTGCAACTTAATCGTGCGTTCATATTACACATGAATAGTAATGCTCATGATTCTGCCGCACCAAAATATCCTGATTATTCTTAGCTGCAGTTAGTATAACGCTGTAAAATAAAATGGTTTGGAGAGAGAGAGAGAGAGAGAGAGAGAGAGAGAGAGAGAGAGAGAGAGAGAGAGAGAGAGAGAGAGAGAGAGAGAGAGAGAGAGAGAGAGAGAGAGAGAGAGAGAGAGAGAGAGAGAGAGAGAGAGAGAGAGAGAGAGAGAGAGAGAAAAGGGAGACAGAGGAGAGAGAGAAAAGAGTGAGAGAGAAGAGAGAGAGAGAAGAGAGAGAAAGAGAGGAGAGGAAAGAGAGAGAGAAGAGAAGAGGAGAGAGAGAGAGAGAGGGAGAGAGAAGAAGAGAGAGAGGGGAAAGAGAGAGGAGAGAGAGAGGAGAGAGAGAGAGAGAGAGAGAGAGAGAGAGAGAGAGAGAGAGAGAGAGAGAGAGAGAGAGAGAGAGGAGAGAGAGAGAGAGAGAGATAGTGTAAGAAAGAAAGAGAAACAGTGAGAGAGAGAGAGATTGAGAGAGAGAGAGTATAACGGGTATACGTACTCTAGTACAGTGATGAACAGAGGGTAGTTATACTTGTTAACGGCTTGACTCTTTATTTCTGAGAGTTGACACCACGAAGTATAAGAACACGACATGTTTAGTTATACGGGTTATAGGGCCGCGCGGAGGTCACGGTCAGCTGCCCGGAGAGAGGGCGGAGCTGACCTTAGTGCGGTGGTAGCTTAGCATGAACTCGGTCAAACGAGGTCAGATATAAAATGTGACCTCCGCCCTCGCTGAGCGGGTGGTTCTTATTTGGGACATGCGCTGAGCGGGTGGTTCTTATTTGTGGACATTTGGATCCACGTGGAAAAACAGCCACGTGGTCCACTAGTAACAGAAATAGAAATTACCACATCTGTAAAGGAAATAGAATATCCACATCTATAGAAGAGAGAGAGAGGAGAGAGAGAGAGAGAGAGAGAGAGAGAGAGGAGAGAGAAGAGAGAGAGAGAAGAGAAGAGAGAGAGAGAGAAGAGAGAGAAAGAGAGAAGAGAGAGAGAGAGAGAGAGAGAGAGAGAGAGAGAAGAGAGAGAGAGAAGAGGAGGAGAGAGAGAGAAGAGAGAAGAGGAGAGAGAGAGAGAGGAGAGAAGAGAGGAGAGAGAGAGAGAGAGAGAGAGAGAGAGAAGAGAGAGAAAGAGAGATGAAGAGGAGAGAGAAAGAGAGAGAGAGAGAGAAGAAGAAGACAGAGAAAAGGAAGAAGGAAGAGAGAGAGAGAGAGAAGAAAGAGAGAGAGAAGAAAGAGAGAGAGAGAGAGAGAGAGAGAGAAAGAGAAGAGAAAGAGAAAGAGAGAGAGAGAGAGAGAGAGAGAGAGAGAGAGAGAGAGAGAGACATGTATTATCCTTACTATATGCTCAAAAGCTTGCATTGAAAACATTAAAAGAGGTTAATAACAAAATTGCTAATCTCCTGTACTTCATTTTTACTTAATAATTATTATGGAGAGAAAAGTCAAAGCAATAATGTTTAAATTTAATTTATTCTGTGTACCTAACTCTGTCGCTCTGTTAGACAAAATGAAAAGCAATTATATATATATATATATATATATATATATATATATATATATATATATATATATATTTTTTTTTTTTTTTTTTTTTTTTTTTTTTTTTTTTTTTTTTTTTTTTTTTTTTTTTTTTTTTTTTTTTTTGCTATGAAAATGCAACAGCAGAATTATAGGGACTATTACATTTAACTTTATCTATGCCTTTCAATAACAGTAAGGTAAACTTGTATGGAAAGTTTTCTATCATCAGATTTAGTTCCATAATTAAAACTGTGAATTACAGAAACTTTATATAGCCTATAGATGATAGTGTAATATATAGAGAAGTTACTTATACTTTGTATACAAGACTCTAAACCTGAACTTCAAACCTTTTCTTTAATTGAATTATCAATTTCCTTTATTTTTTTCTCATTGTATTGCATTTGTACTCATACATTGTAGTACATAATCTTCTTGTGATTTTATTTTACTTATTCTTTTTATTGATGTTTGAAAATTTCATCAATTTGCTGTGGTCAGAATTTACTGTGTGAATGTTCTAAAATCTTGTAGAGCTTTAAGCCTTTTCCAGATCACTCAGTCCCACCAAGTGAAATTTGTTTACATGATCTGAAACTTATCTTGATGAGTAAATTCCACTGGATAAGAAATACTACAAATACTTCAATAACTTTATATAAACTTGATAAACTTGACTAAATAGTCATGACAAATGCATATGGATTGAGCAGTTGAGTATATTCATCACCCCAAAACACTCATATAACAATAAATTAAATCAGTAGTGTTTAAATGATTGTACTATACACTAATTATGGCATGTGTAACTATACAAAAGCTTTGAATACAAAATCCTTCTTTTAAGAATTCTTATACAAAAGAAATGATTACTGTACACGCTTAACCAGCAGTTAGCTCTATAATAGAAAATGTCTGAGTTTTCCTTAAAAAAATGCTTTACAATATGTGTGAATAAAATTATCTATTGCCATCTAAGGATGTCTGTAACAGAAATGCTGCTCTCTTAACATATTCATATGCCTCCTGAATAGCTATTCGGTTATCAGCTTCTGCAGCTAAATTCACAACTTCTTCCAAAGCTGACATGAGACTTGCTCTGTCCTCATTAATTTGCGCATGTAAGCTCTCTTCCTCTTCTATTTCTGGTGTCACATTAAGATGAGTCTCCACTTCAGGAGCTGACACAAAGTGCGTTGATACGTCCATTTCGTCAGGAGATTCCTTCATGAAATGCAGGGTGAGATAGCCCTCAGTTAGGCTGATAACTTGGTGTTCACTTTCATCTTCATTTAACAAATCATCATCAAGAACTTCTGTCTTTGTGGTGATGACACACTCAACTTCTGGGTTTGTGACGTGTTCTACTTTAATTTTCCTTGGTGTTACATTGCACATAATCCCTCTCAAAATTGTTCGTATGTCTTTTATCATGGGATAATAGCATCTGTTTCCACTTGATGCTTCACTTAAACTGAAATTCTCTCTTACAAATTCAGCAACCAAACTTTTTATTGTTTTTGGAGAATTCACATTTTCTTCAGTCACAAGCTTTGTAATATACTCCACAATTTCAGGATGCACTGGTAATGACCGTTCCTCGTCCACTTCGTTCAGATGATTCTGATGGTGGCCTCCTCGGCTAATGGCAACTACGAATCTCTCTTCACCCTTCACATCTCCTCTCTTAATGGCCTGCTTCAGCAGCTTTGCAAACTTGCTCTTTATTTTTTTGCTTGACTCTGGCCTCACAGCAAAATCAGGAAATGCCTGAAAGATAATGAATTTTATATTCAGTGGAGTATGACAATATCTATTTCTATAACAGAATACACTTGATTAAATAACAATACTTCTGACTTGGTTATTTAAATGATTTTAGCTCAATACCACCGGGAAAATGTTGTGCTCATTTAATTTTTTTTTGTGTGAAATGCCTCTGCACATAGATGGCTCTGCTAGTGCTTAGCCACAAAGGAGTCAATTAGTAGACCTTGTGACCTTATCTGATTTCACCTTTCCTTGAATTGGCAGGAAAATTTTTTTTTACTAATGCTATGAATATTGATGGTGTTATTTTTATTATAGACATTATAATTACTATAATTTTATAAACATTAGTAACAGCAGAATAAGATAACGTAAAATATTTTCATAAATCAAGGAAAAGGGTAAATGGACGAGACAGGCAGTACTCATAATTGGCTCATTGATGACTTAGTACAAGTTCAGACATCCATGTGCAAAAACAATTAATAAAGTAAACTCACAGTGGGCATAGCATGCACATGCCATGCCTGGTGGCTCTGGGTTAAATCTTATAAAGCAAACATTGAGTAAAAGTTTTAATTCTAATCATTATACAAGACTCATTTGAAGTTTAAGACAGATGTTCACTAAACCTTCCTCCAGCACAAAGAAAAAATTACTCATTCTATGTTCCTTATTAAAACAGGCTTAAGTACTTGAAAACAGCTCTAGTTTAGACACCATTGTGACTGATGGTGAAGAGTACCTCTAGCAATCACTATTTAAGGAAACAGATACTAAAGATGGAATGTCCTTTATAAGTCTTCTTGGTATATGTGAGTTGTATATATACAAATAGTTTTAAACACAAATGAAGACATTCAAAACTCATGAGCATACTTGTAGGAGGCGTGATAAAGGAAGACTGTATTCAATCATCTGTTGAAGAGGTTAATCTAAATGGCCATGAATCTTCAACAAATAGTCATGAAATTGTATAACATGAAATTATATATGACATAAAATGTAGCAATCTAATGCAATGTGCCAGATAGAATGCAAAAATTCTAATGGAAATTGAAAAATTTGCAGGGGAAAATGGACTCGTAGGTAGTTTTATTGGAGAAAGTGGGAGAACATCAATCAAGTGTTGCTGATTGTCCATACTTCATGACACTAAGTCTGTAGTGGTCAATATCAACAATTGCATTAAAAAAGAAAGAGCAATAATACAGTACTGTACTTTAAATCAAGCACACCACCTAATCTGACAGTGTACAATACCTGTATATCAAAAACTGCCATATTCTTTATACACCTGCTTCACAGATAAACCATTTTCTAAATTTTTGATCATCTCAAGCTTTTGTGCTATTGTTAAATTCACCACTTTTTTACTCTATTACCAGACAACATGGTCCAGAGAATGATGAACACTAAAGCATTTGAACACAATGACACATAATAAAAAAGGGATAAAAAATGCAGAGCAATACGCTACATGGTTATACTGATGTAAACGAAGTGACAGCCCATAGTAGTCACTCCTGTCCAGTCTTGCCACAACTCTGTCTATAGCTTGTGGGACTTACAGACTGAGTCAGATGCTCCAAAATTTGTTCACTGCTTCTGATATCCATTAACAGGAAGTCCATAAACCCAAGGTATGAGTTTAGGACTTTTTCTCCAATAACCAAATAGATTTTAAAACAAGAAACTCTTCGACAAAAGGGCTTTATGTGATTTTGAAACAAAGAAGTGGTTTTAATGGACATGATTCTTCCTATAATATAGCTGTTCCCAATCTCTGACACATTTATGACATCTAGTTCAAGATATCCTACTTCACATGAAATGGTACAATAGAAAACTGCAATTTCTGTACACTGTCACAATCTCTTTTTATCATTATTGGAATCACATGTAATCTCACAGCTTTTCTTTTACAAATCCAAACAAGTAAAAATCTAGAGCTGCTTAACTTTTCCATGGGAATACTATAATTACTTTGCATTTATGAATATTTATGGATATAAAAGGTTTACTCATATGTAATACTAGTTTAGTTAGTATTACCTACAGCATTCTGACAGACAGTATATTAAAGCAGACTCAGATTTATATTTTTTTGTAAATTATATATTCATCCAGTAAAGTTTGTTCTACCATATATAGCCCAACTGTCACAGTGTCTGAGAAACTCAAGAAATTACATACAAAATTCTTCCATGACCACTTGAATACTTTATAAAGAGAGAAATAAAAAATCAAACTGAGTGGTAACTACACAGTCCCAAACACAATCACAGATCCTAACAGATCCTCTTAAAACAAATATCTAACTATTAAAAGAAAGAAAGAAAGAAAAACTTTACCTTTATGGTTCTAATGCTCATCCTAGCTGGGCAATCATTTTTTATCGTGCCGTACTCTTTTCTCTTCTTCTTTGGAGGCTCATCTACTTCAATAATAACCTCTTCTTTTACAGGCACTGAGTTCTTTCTCTGAAATTTAAAAATATTGCACGTAAAAACTGAAGATATCACATACTTTTTAGGATGGGAATAATGAATTCTGAAGTCATTTTCAACAGAAAATTCTATACATCTCAAAATCAAAAAGTTGCACACGAACATATATATACATGCAAGTGAATCAAGTATGGTTCAAGGCAAGATCTGAACAATTTGTTTTGCTAACAAGAGGCTCCTGATCCCAGGCAAGAGAACTAGGGATGAACATAAACTGTCCTAAGAAAATAAAAGGTTTTGAATATAACCCACCTGACTTTTGGCATTTGAACAGAATTTCACAAATACCTAAAAACAAAACATATATCAAATAACAGCTTCATCTCTTGCGTGCACGCACGCACGCACACGCATACGTACTTGCACACATGCACACATGTCATGTAAATACATATACACATAAGTAAACACACACACGCACATGCACACGCACATGCACACGCATGACGCACACGCACAATGCACGTGCACACACACACACACACACACACACACACATGCACTAAATAAATAAAATATATAAAAAATAGATAAACAAATAAGAAAATAAATAAATAAATGAACAGTTAAAAACATATATCAGAAACTACTTCAGTACCTTCCAGTATGCTCGCCCTCTTCTGCAGTCCTTGTTCACAACCCGATTGATTATGAAGGGAGCATGGTCGTCTAAACTCACACCCTGAGGAGGAGCACCTTGCAATTTAGGGAGGACCCAGTGGATACTGTCTTTTGTTTCACCTGCAGAAAAAACAGAATATAAATAATAGCTAGTACTAGTAACAGTGATAGGAAAAAGAATAGACAAAAAATATGATGGTATTCCCCATAAAGGAATCATACGACAACACTATTAATCATTAATAACAATCTGCTGAGAGTGAACATAAGCCCATGATAGTTTATTGAGGATATACCTCCAGTGACTCAATCATTCACTGGACCTAAATCAGTTCAGCAATCAGATATTAAACCTCCACAATGCATATTCTGGCCATTTCCTTTAACCTTTTTACTGGCATGTATACTTTCAAGAACATAGAAAGAACACAGTAATTTTCTAGAATAGGTCTGCTTCTTAAAATCCATTGAATTAAGTATCAATATATTCCTTAGGAAGGGGTTTTGTCCCTGGACCCCCACCTGACTGCCATATTTCCTACATTTGAAAAAGAGAACTAAATTATAAGTACATTGCATTTTTATGAGTGACAATGACTGATCATAACTTTACAACCTACATCCTCAAAGACAATTTATGCAAGGATACTGCACATTTAACTGTTTGCTGTGAAACATGGTAAGGCTGGACTTATTCTCTATGTGGCCTTTATTACAACCTATTTTCTTCATTTCTGGTATTATTCTTTGCCTGCGCACACTATTTCATATATCAGTAAGAAAAGTTTTTTCATTCCTTGATAACAATGTCCTTAAATTTTCCTTATCTTTGTGAAGTCATTATGCAAACATATACCAAATCATGCGGTAATTATGTGTTCATGTCACTGAAAGGAAACTCTGCCCTAAATCATCCTTGGAGAGGGGACTGCCATCATTCTCCACCACATCTAACTGGAAAGAAAGAGCCTAGACAAGA
>NC_051389.1:49148579-49156079 GCF_015228065.2 Penaeus monodon
CATGCCTTCACCAATTCTAGGAACTGCATGAAGCAACAAATGTATATTTTTTGTTTGATAGTTCCTTAATTTTTTACTGATATAATTCCTTTTTTCCTAGGGCACACCACTCATCCCACCCGGGCTCACGTCCCTCACACCATCAAAATACCCAAAATTGGTGTGTGTGTTTGGGTATTTTTAAAAGTGAAATTTTATTGGTTATAGTTTCAACATCTAAATTCTACTTCCTGTCTATCTCATGCCCTTTTCCTTCTCTAAACTTCTCCTATCGACAAACACACGAAACAAACATACATCAAAATACACAACATTACACACACACGTCGAATAACCTAGTGTCCTGTCGAGGGAAAACACGCACAGCCATAGTTACGAAGAAACACAGATTTTCTATGTATTGATGCTCGAAATATGGGCCGGTTGTGTGAGTGACAGGCACACTGCACCCTTATCATTACTTCTTTGTCTAATGATTCCATTTACTTGTGTTTCTGTGTATCATGGCATTAACTACATATCTTAAATCTATCTCCGAACTCTATATCTTCAACTACGTCATGATTTTTCTTCCATACACCTTCCCAATCCGAATTGTCCACCCAAAGCGGACTTAAAGTCCTTGGGCATAGTTCGAATTTCCTGACGAACCAAATTCGGTTGTTCCTAGTGAACCGACTCACCTTCATGGGGTCGACGCATACACCCATAAAAATTGTGTCGTTTGAAATAAAGGGAAATATTGTAAGATAACATCTATTAATTAACCTGTGTATAATGTTTGATATAAACTTAGTACTGATCAAAAAAAAAAACGAAAAATAAACATAATCGTAAAAGTAAAGGAATCATCAAACATCGATTTTGAATGTAAGATATCCTGTCAGACGGTTTAAACAAGAAGACAAATTTCGAAAAGCATCACAGAAAAAACTGGTCTATGAATGATGCTTTCAACTGTCTTTGCTTCCCCGAATCGGCATGTCATTTCGAAACATCTTGTTTGATCCTTAACGTGAATTCCTTGTTGGGCGAATATCTTGAACCTTTAATCCAAAACACACGATATTTTTGGCGTCGTACATTCCTTCCCTCAAAGTTTTTCTGGGGGAAATAAGTTTGATATTTCGAGATTCTGAAAAAGGCCCTTCTACGTTTTGTGACGTTTTCACTTCTTTTGGTCGTAGATTACCTGGTAAGTGGTGAAGTTAAATGGGGAAAAGTTTAAGTATTTAAATGAAAGCCTTGTGGGAAAGTAAAAAGCTATCTTAAAAAGAGGATTAAAAAAGTAGTATTCCCGTATATTTTGGGGTCCTCAGTGTATCATTTTAAACATGTTAAAAGCAAAATGTAACAACAACAATCACTAGGTAAAAATGGACATGCTATGGACTTTTCTATGCGAAATCGGCCTTCTCCAGAAACTGAAGTCGTGTGATACCACCGAGATGAAAAATAGCGTTGTTGGGGGGCGAAATTTGAATCCTTCCAATCCAAGATGATTTTTGGGGTCGTAACGATTCCTCTGGCATCCAAATTTTTTACGATTAAAAAGTGTTAATTTCACATCTGTAACCCTTGATTAAACTTTTTTGAATTCTTGTTGTATGGCCGGAGGACTTTATTTTAAGTTGGTAAATTCGAAGTGCTTAAGAATTTTAAAAGGGCAGACAACATTAATTTAGATGGTACTTTTAGTTTTTTCCCCGTGTTTTCGGGGAAGTTCTCAGGTTCTTGCCTGATCTTTCATTTAAACCCATTAAATTTCTCCGATCTTTTAAACTGGCATCATCGTAGGGTACTCTCCTACTTTTCCTTGCACAAGATTGGGGAACTATAAGCTGACATCCCCTCTATAAATTATTGTGCCTTTTTTTGAATCCTACCAAGCCAAGATGTTGTGAGTCGGTCTGAGATCCTCATTTCCCAATACATTTGGGATGAATTCAGGCGTCAACTTTTCAACTTGCTTTTTGAATTGCAATTTAAGTAGGCCTGGAATTTTTTAAAGTTAGGCATTATTCGCTATGAAAATTTTCCTTTTTCTTAGCTCTGTTTTCTTTATTGCGCTTGGTTAGAATTCCTGATTTTTTTCATTAATCTTTTATGTTTCAAAATCTGGACATTGCAAGTATGGATATGGAAAAAAACGATCTACAAGATTTAAAAGCCAATAATTAATACTCTATAATATATTACCTTATTTAATCAACTTGCAAGAGTTACTAAAATATGAATAATCGACAGTACTATTTCAATTCATCCATGCTATTTTACAATTTAGTTAATTAATAAATCGTGTGTCGTTAATGCCTTTTTTTTTCTGGTCTTTTTGTTGTGAGTTGTGGTTATGTCTGTGATTTTTTGTTGTTGTATATGGTTGTATTAATAATAATGATGATAATATCGTTTTGTAATATATGTGTAATAATTAATAATATGTATATATGTGTATGATATAATGATTAATGTTTGAAAAAGAAATACCAAAATTAAACACTAATATTTAATAATCTAAATGATAATTGGTGTGCATGTATCGTTGCGTATTTTGTGGTGTATGTATATATATATGTATTATGTTATGTATGTTTTGTGTTTAGTTATATATATGTTTATATGTGTTGTGTGTGGTTGTGTGTTGGACTGGTTCCTTTATGTGTGTACTTGCTGTGTTGTGTGTGATTAATGTTAGTTTGTTGTGTGTTGTTGTTTGTTTGATACCTTAATTAAGTTTGTTGTGGTGTTGAGTGTGTAAATGCCGCAAAGAACTGGCGAAATTTTAGCACTGAATATTTATCAACCTCTACTCATTTTGTTCACTGTAATCCTCACCCCTTCTGATTCCTACGATTTACTACATAATTATATTGATAAATAAAGGGGTTCGATAGGTAAGTAATGTATCAATATACCATTACAAAGTATTTTTAAAAAACCTCAAATGCTAATGTATGCTATACAAAAATATTACACTTGTATCTAATTCTTAATTCGAATTAATATAATACAAATCTAATATAATGTTGGTGTGCAGTCGTCTGTGTGTGTGCGTGTGGGAATTTGGTGCGTGATGTGTGTGTATTTCTGTCTTTGTTGTGTCATCTGTCTTCTGTTTTCATACACACACTATATAGTTTATATTGATAAAGAAAGAGAGATTAGATATAATAATATAATATAATTAAATTTTTTAACAGAATTTTAATATATATATATATATATAATATATATATATAATAATGTGTTGTGGTGTGTGTGTTGTGTGTGTGTGTTTAATACACACACATAATATAGTAACAATATATATATTATACTGTAATTATGATTTCCTAGATATGTATTATGAACGCGTATTTTAATATGTAAACAAAAAAGATTATATTGGAATGTATAACAAGTATTATGCAACACCCACAAAAAAAACATATTTATAACTCATGTTTTCCTAAAATTTTATAGAACACGTGCGAAATATTAAAATGTAAAAAAAAATTAATAAAAAATATAAACAAAAAACAAAATATATATAAATATATATATATATATATATAATTTTACTATATATATATACATATAAATATATAATATAATATATAACATAATTATAATATAATAAATATATATGTTGTATATATATATATATATATATATATATATATATGTGTGTGTGTGTGTGTGTGTGTGTGTGTGTGTGTGTGTGTGTGTGTGTGTGTGTGTGTGTGTGTGTGTGTGCGTGTGTGTGTGTGTACATATTCCTATATTCAAATAGATACCCACACACACGGACACAGACACACACACATACACACAACACACAACACACACACACACACACACACACACACACACACACACACACACACACAAAACACACACACACTATATATATATATATATATATATATATATATATATATATATATAAACATACACACATGTAGATACACATTTGTATGTGCACGTTAGTTGCTTACTATTTTAGTGTGAGGTTGAGTCTTACCTGGTAGAGTGCCAGGGGGAGCTCAGCATATATACATCTGTCTGTGCGTGTTGTATATATATATATATATATATATATATATATATATATTATATATATATATATATTTTATATATATTTTTATTATATATATATATAATATATATATATTTTTTTATTTTTTTATTTTTTTTTTTTTTTTTTTTTTGTATTGTGTATATATTTTATGGAAGAAAAACCCACAATACAAAACTAGATTTATTGTCTCCTTTTCAATAAATCTAGTTTTGTATTGTGGGTTTTTCTTCCACTGTATCAGCACGGAAGAGTGTTTTGCTTTTTCATATATAAAAAAAAAAGATATAATTTTTAAAATATAATATATTTAATATATATATATATATATATATATATATATATATATCATATATTATATACTTACATATGTTTGTATATATACCATACATATATATATTTATATATATATACATACATATATATATAATATAATATAAAAAATTTTATTCATATAATAAAATATATATATATATATATATATATATATATATATATATATATATAACACGCACAGACAGGTGTATATATGCTGAGCTCCCCCTGGCACTTTATATATAAAGTAGAAAATGAAACTAAACCGTGCGGTTTATATATATGTATGCATATATGTATGTATATATGTATGTATGTATACATTTGATTGAAAAAATAAGACAGGAAGATGGATAAATAGCTATTTGCGTAACCATCAGCTACACGTATACATACTTACTTCTTGTGAGGGCGATTCTGAAAAAGAAAAGAAATATTAATAAAGTGCCTTCAGATACAGAAATAATATACAAGCTAAATACATACACAGCAATCATAATACAAGTATTTCAATTGTGGCCTCACAAGTACACACACACACACACACACACACACACACACACACACACACACACACACACACACACACACAACACAAAACCACACACACACACACAACCCAACACACACAACACACACACACAAACACACACACACCACACACACACACACCCCAACACATATATATATATATATATATTATATTATATATATATATATAATATATATATATATACATATATATGTATATATATATATATATACATATATATATATATATATAAATTATATATATGATATTATTATTTAATAGGTTCATGTCTGAGTACAGATGATATCAATGCATCATTGTGATGCTCTTGATGATATGGTATATCTTTAGGAGATGCGTGTTACTTATAGTATATATCTATCTTATTATCAGGGCTTACACATATGGGTGTTACCAGGGGTAGGAGCATCGATAAAGTTTATTTATCAGGGCAACTCGGGACCGAATCAACTTAGATTGCTGTCGCATACGAAACCATTAAATATATAATACATAAAAATATATATAATAATAAGCATACAAAACATATACTATTAAAAATGATATAATTTCACTCCCTCAGCCCAAAATTATTTGATTTGCCAAATTACAATTACCATAAAAATTTAACCTTTAGATAACTCTATCAGCCTCTATACCAATATTTGATATAAAGCATACAAAATATTCACTCTATTACACGTGACTACAAGTCTTCAATTACCCATTCCTATTTCCCTATTTATTAGGTATTACCATTAATACCACAACGACTTTTCTACAGACTGTTGATCACTCCGATAATGAAGAGAGCTAAAGGTGATGGATATACAATCCTCTTCGTCACAAGTTCTCATTTTGCCTATGTAGAGGTATTAAAAAAAACCACAACTACTTTATCTACCGGGGTTTCATGAGTGACAGAGCAATAAAGGCGATAGCGAAACATTTCTCATGGTTGAGTATTTGCGCAAGAGTGTATCTAAAGAGAACAGAAATACTTTTAAAAGCCATTAAACAATAATATTTGATAAATGCACACTGCTACTGTCTGAACAGTTTTCATACAAAATTCCGTACCTACCACATATACAGAAATACCATTTATTAATCTAGGGGTTTTATTAATACTAGTTACAATCAATCACACATTTCCAAAAAATAGTGGGTACCTTTCCAACCTAACGGTGAAGCTTAGTCATTGTTTGACGTCAGTGTAGTGGAGAATGTCCCATTTTGATTGAAAAAGTGTGGAGGTGTTAATATCCATTAGTACGGTTCAACTCCTCTGAACAAAGACTGCGGAGTCCTTCTTCAGGAGTTACTGATACGAGAAACGGAAGAGGAAATGGCTCAGGTAACTGCCCAAACAAATCTTCCAGTTTCGTTCAAGTTGGGAGGTAGGAAGATGGATGTTAGTACACAGTTTTACTTTACCTAATCTTGCTGCATTCACCCATAGTGCCAGCTACAAGCGGAAGGGCTGAAAATATGCTTTTTGAAGTATGCCTCATTGGTTCCATTATCATAGGACCTACCTACGTCCTGATACTGCCTTATATTGGGAATAGTCTACCTGGCTCCTTTCTATATAGACTTCCCTTACGGAGGCACAGGATTCCTTCGACCGGAAAAAAGTTCTACGCAGTTTTTGTCGCAGAGGCCTTCTAAATAACAGTAGGAGTAATTGGAAAGCTTTAGAATCATATTTGTCGGCTGTGCAGTCCTTACATTATGAACTATAGTTTTCTCAAGAGACACTGCACCCCTTGGGACACCACACTACGTTGTGTTTAATCATAGGGGAGAAAAATATTGGTAACTCACCCAGACTCTGGAGTATTCCGATATATCAAGTCCCATTTTTTTCTAATCATTTGACACTTACTACCTTAGGTTTGAATATATTTTGCAATGTTAAAAACGTGTTCATTTTTCTAATTTAAATTTGCTTACTCCAACACCATTTCATTATCATTATGATTTTTTTCAAGTGACAGCGAAAACGACTGATCCAGAGCTGCCATTTATTGTTCTTTCCTAAGAACGGATGGAGTATATATGTGGGTGTGGTGTTTACTATAACTTCTAGAGAGGAGTGAGGGATACATTGGTAGAATAAAAAAAGTGTTTTATGCATTAAAGCTTGAGGTAAACCGAGAGGGGTCCATTACCTCCACTTATAGGTATATATATAGTGGAACCACACTATCTCGCTCCTTTCTGGGGACGCCTCCAGTATGGGTTTATCTGATCAAATCACTGGCACTGCAAGGTTCCCACTCCATCGAAACGGTTCAGATTAAGTGTATATTACTGATGGAAGTAACTATGTAAGGTTTACAAAGTCAACTGCGCGTTGCTGCTGGAGAAACTGTAATTTGGCAAAGTAGTCGGTCCTGAACTTGAAGCCCAGTTAAGTCAGTTTCAACACTGCACAATTCATAACAGTAATAAGTTGAGTGGACATCGAGCAGCTGAAGAAGAAGGACCTCTCCTCTCCTCTCCTCCCCTCTCTCCCTGCGGTGAATCGGTCCTTACTTGGACGATTCAGAGATAAAGGGAGGATCGGTTCCGGCAAGGGTGGCGGACGGGG
>NC_051389.1:49166079-49168579 GCF_015228065.2 Penaeus monodon
TATATATATATATATATATATATATATTATATATATATATATATATATAATGAGGAGGTAAAAATTACTACTTCCGGCTGTACCACGACCTATTTTTTATCTAATAGACTGAAAAAAAAAAAAAATCAAATTGATTTGGCCAAAATTGTTCCAGTTTTCAGTTGATAATGTCAAATATCATATAGGTCTATGTGTTATCAAGTTAAAGGTTTAGGTCTATCGTTGCGTGGCATATTTCATCAATGCCCATTACTATTATTTGATAAATAAAGTAACCACGGGGAATAAAATCTCCGAGGGTATATTAATGATTCGTTAAGAAGAATCAAGTACAATGATCATCAATATAGGCACAGGTGGTGGCCGAAATGTCTATCTATTTAATATCGAGGAAATGATAAAAACAATATATTGGTATTATTATCATTATTATTATTATTATGGTTATTATTATCATCATTACCGGTTTAGTTATCGTTATCATTATTATTATAATTATTATTGGTGTTATTATTATTGTTGTTATAATTACTATTATCATTATCAATACTACTATTATTATTATTATAACTGTTATTTCAAAACTTTTAACGGAGTCTCCCCAGTAAGATTTTACTGTAATAATGACTGAGGGTTACTCTTGATTTTAAGATCCATTTTCTTCTATAAATGGAGGGTAACTACAATAAGATTTGACTTTTGGTGTGTAGCAGTAAACGATATATTTTCTGTTATATAAAATCCAGTGTGAGGCCTTTCCTTTTTTCCCTTGCCCCCCCCCCCCCACTTGCTTCCTTCTCTCACTCTCCCTTCCTCCTCCTCCTCCCTCCTCCTCCTCCCTCTCCTCCTCCTCCATCGCCTCCTCCTCTTCCCTCTACCTCCTTTTCCTCCTCCTCCGCCTCCTCTCTCCCTCCTCCCTCCCCTCCTCCTCCTCCTCTCTCCTCCTCCCTTCCTCCTCCTCCTCTCCTCCCTCTCACTCACTCCTCTTAGTTCTCCTCCTCTCTCCTCTCTCTCTCTCACTCACTCCTCTTCTGCCCTTTCTCCTCGTTCCCTCTCTCTCACTCACTCACTCTTAGTTCTCCTCCTCTCTCTCTCTCTCTCTCTCTCTTCCCTTTCTTATGTTTATGTTTTATCTTTGTCTGTTTTTGCAAGGAGCAATCTTGTATAGAATCAAAAATGATAAAACATTATGGTTTATGCAAATCTCAACATCAAAATACATTAGCAGATGGCGTAATGCTAAACGAGCGAAATTTTACAACAGTTTGTCCATTCGTACATAACATCCTTATCCGTAATTCAGAGGTGACTCAAATTTTATAACAAAAACAATATTAATAACAAATTCTGCAGCTCTTGTACCCGGATATCCGCTAAGATTTTAATTAACCTCCCTCAAGATTTTGAAAAATTTAATTTAAACCCTGTACACCTTAGTCAACTGTAAGTACCTCCAGAACAGTTGGTAATAATAATGATAATATTTTAGGGTTTGGTGTGATGATAATCTCTTGTTCTCATTCAAAATGCGGGTTTCTGTACCCTGTATATAAGGAATGGCGAGAGTTACCATCCACTGAGATTGTGGAATATGAAAACAGGTCAGCAAGAACGCTATTACTGCACCATACAGCGCAGTACGATCAGATATGAGTTACGCTTGTTACTGTAAAAGGAAGTCAGGGAATAATCATGATTTGTAGTATATCTTGCTATTATGAATGTATAAACATATATACGCGTGTGCATACACACACACACACACACACACACACACACACACACACACACACACACACACACACACACACACACACACACACACACACACACACACACACACACACACATTTAAGTATCATCCCGAACACACACACACACACACACACACACACAGACCTTTAAGTATCATCCCGAAGTCCGCAATACCTTGTTACATATTAGACCTTATTTGCAGTATCACAAAGTTTCGTTGGCGGAGCTACGGCGCTGTCGGGCGTAAGAAAATCCATCGAGTCAAATTGTACTGATCGAACAAAATCACCCTCACACACAGATCATCCTGTGCCCCAACCGTTTCTTTACATGTACAAGGAATGATATGATTATTGTGGTAAAGGAGGAGTTCTGAATGGCTTACACCCCATCCCACATCTTCTTCAAGTGCCTTGTCCTTTCAGGTCGTTGGCGATCATGGTTTTCCATCCTGTTCTGTCTGTTGACAACTTAAGCAGTTCTAGGTCACTTCTGCCCATATTGAGATCTTTGTTCAAGCTGGTGATGAACTTTTGCCTTTGTCTACCCCTGCTTCTCTTCCCTTCTATCTTTCCTGTTAACACTTAAGTTTTCCAATCCTTTACATCTCATTACGTGTCCTAAAAATTGCATCTGTCTTTTCCTGATAACTTTCATCAAGGTTCTTTTAACTCCTGCTCTTCTTAAAACTTCTACATTAGTAACTCTTTCTGTCCATGAAATCCTGACCATTCTTCTGAGGAAC
>NC_051389.1:49183579-49191079 GCF_015228065.2 Penaeus monodon
TTGACTTGATAAATTCGAGAATCGCAGCAGCTACCTCTTTAGGTGGTGCTAGTTTAGATATATGTTTATTCTCACTACAAATACTAGCCTATAAACATATGTAGTATTAGTAAATCTCTTAGACAAAATGTGATGACCTAAACCAGAGAGTGGAATATTCATCCTATATGGATTCCTCTATATATTAACCTGTTATATACTGTTCTCTAGATACTAATATACCAAACACAGTTCTTCTGCCGTATGTCAACAGAGAATTCTGATAATAAACACACAAATAAAGAGATTGACATTTATTTCTGCAAAAGGAGAACTACATCCAAAGAATTTGCTATCTTCCACCCCAACTCCTCATGGCTTACATCAGCTACGCTTTTGTAAAGGGATATAATATTAGCTGTTTTATTATTACATGCTACCATTCTTTATCTTGAGCCCAGACCACTTCTCTCCCTCTTCGGCTTCTGTTGGAGCTGATAACTTTGAAGCCAGCACATTTCATCATCTGGAGGTATGGCCATAGAAGTTGGAAGAAACCTCCTTGACTGAGACTCTTCTCTGTTTGGGAAAAATATATTACGTATTTAGCAGAGAGCTGTTCTGTAGAAGGTGAGCTAATTTATTGCATGTCAAAGCAGTGTCCTTTTTCCGAATTCCATTTTGATTACATTTTACTCTTCCTAATCTTATAAGATACAATTTTCGACATCTTAAAGAAGTATGCTACACTGGTGTCCGCAACATGATAGTGCTTGACTTCCTGAGTCCGAAACTGCTACGAAATTTCGACCAACACAGCGTTTGAGCCTTCTCTGCGTAAGTGCCGGATATTGCTTAATAGATTAATGTCAACCTCCCGTGCCTTTTTCATTATCAAAATCAAATATATAATCATGTCAAATATCTTCTTCCAGGTACTTATTTCTTTCACTTATTAGGATACTTCGGGGATTTTCACTTGCTAAGATGCAGTTAATACAAGAGTATCATAATTCAAATACTGAAGTGTAATTCTGCAGCTCTCCATGCTTTATTTTCCATTTTGTACCTATTCTGAAGGATTTTCAACTCAGATAATAACTTCATCTTAATTTATATGAAAGCAAGAAAGAATAAAAAGTATTTATCTGTTTCATTACCTACTACATCCGTGTACACCGTCATGGCTATTTGTTTAATTTTCTTCAACAAATGACGAGAGTTGAATAACAAGTCCTGCAGGAAATCCACTTGTGACATTTCTGTATCCAGCTTTATCACGTCAATCTCTTCTCCCTCCAACCCTGCTGCCCTTAGGAAGTTAACGAATCGGTCCACCTGTGTGATAAGAAAGAGAAAAAATGAGCAGGTACAGTTGCCTCGAGAAGTCTGAATATTCTATTTTATTATTATTATTATATTTGTGATAAGGCTTAAACTTCGAAAAAATCACAACCGTTTTGCCTCATATTTTTCTGTTTTGATGATAGATGTAAATCATGATAGCATCTCAAAAGTTAAATGTGGTATATTTTTGGGAAATATACGAAGAGGCGTTTGTCAAGGGTTAGTAGCACACCTATTTATAAAGAAACGGTTATGGGTCCTGGAAAGACAGACGAGTAGTGGGAGTGTATACCAGACACCAAAATGGTAGTTACTGTTATGTGAAACGGGGTGTGATTATAAGACTGGGACACAATGATTCAAGCTTTTTGAATATCCATATATATATTTTTTTTCGATTTTTATATTTAAACACGATTTGGAATATTGGTAATATTGCAAGAGGCAGTAACTTAATAAATATCTTAGGGTATGCAATAGGCTTTGGCCTCTGTGAAATTTAAAAGTAAAATATTTGCCGAGTAGGTGTCAAGTAAATATGCACACTTTGTACGTGCGTGCAGTGTTTACTCATTAGCAAAGACTGTTTTGGTAAATAAAGACTATCTGTGAAAGGCCTTCTAAGTCGTAAAACTAGTCAGTTCAACCTCAAAATTAAAGATTACCAAATATAAAATTATCCAACTGAGTTTCCGGAAAGGTAGAAAGGAAAACAATATAAATAACAAAACATTGTAATTAAATTGGCACGTGGATGTTTACTCTCAGGATGTGGGAGCCGCTTTTTAGCTTTTTTAATGAAAGTATGATTTGATTAATATAGTTTGGATTTTGTAAAAAGATGTAATTTTACAACATTCCTGCATATTTTGTATAATCTATATCGATGGAAATTGATTAGAATATCTTATATATTTAATACAGGCAGACACACAGACACACACACACACACACACACACACACACACACACACACACACACACACACACACACACGTTCGCGCGCGCGCGCGCATGCACAAACAGAAATAAATAGAATAGATTTAAATAATATTCTGTAAAAAATATATGTCCAAATTATATCACAGTCGTGACAACGTGCCTATCATTTAATCAAATCTCAAGAGTTCTAAAAGGAGAAAGTTGAGAACAACAACAACAATAATAATAATAATAATAAAACGATCTTTGCTTATTTAACTCACCCGACTCATGAATACTCTGTTATTTAATCGCAGCAGCTTAGTTCCTTTGTAGTTAGAGATGCCTGTGGCGAAGAAATGAATATTTTCAGAGCGCTGATGGTCGGTCTTTCCCATGGTGGGGTCATACGCATATACCTGTGGATGCAAAACGTACATAAAAGTTTTTTTGTTAAAAAAAAAAACTACGTGATATAATACTGATAAAGACGACATCCACTTTAGCATTGTGGTAATGACCTGCTTTTTTTTTTCTTTCCAAAGGTATTGTACTGTTTAGCCTTGTTCCTAATTGATGCATTTCACACGGTCTGTAATCGCGAACTAGCGCTTTACGGTGCATCGAGGGCAGTGTACTGTAAGTTGTAAAAATTCATTCTACTCCGGACCAAGATGATTATTGCTATTATAATTAAATTTTATAATTTCTAAATTTAAACGGCCACTTGAAAACTATTTTAATCATTGATTTTAATACTGTTTATCGATCAAGACCAAATAAGAAAGGAGATACTATCGTAACAAGCAACGGAAACCGACACTAAAACTACTGATTTATAAAGTCATCAGTCATTCTGCATTCCTCATTGTACGTGAGAGAACAGTTTTGTTGGAAATCTGTCAACAGATAAAATGAATAATTTTGTTGGAAATCTGTCACAGGTAAAATGAATAGTTTTGTTGGAAAATTGTCAACAGGTATAATATATGAAATTCAAAGGTTACATTAGTTGTTTTTCTTGGTTTTGCCAATAAAAGCTGTATGGACAAAATGAAGTATACATTCCAAGTTTTTTTTCTTTTCTTTTTTTAATCAGATATAAACCCTGGTTACTTTGGAACAGTTATTAGGAGCAAAAGGGTTGATGCAATGGCAATATTTACTAAAGAGAATCCATTTTAAGTGTTTATAATGAGTCTTTTCCTAACTGGATTATGAATTCGTTAATTATAGAGTATCTGATTAGCTTGTGAATACACACACACACACACACACACACACACACACACACACACACACACACACACACACACACAAACACACACACACAAACATATATATATATACTTATGTAAGATTTAGATTGGAATTTGCTTAATGTTGAATGGCTAATTCATGCTCTTGGAAAACTTTAAAGTTGCAGTGGCACTGGGATTTGCATATTCTTTATAATAAAAAGAAAAAAAGAAATGTCTTCAGTTCCTAGGTTTTCGATGCTAGCTATTTCTATTTTCTTCCGGATTATCCCATTAAAATACGATTCAAGACTGACATACGGTTTTAAATCAAAATTGTTTGGCATAGATATACAAAAGGAAATAATGGAGTGAGCAAAAGCAGTTGTGGCTCAGTTAATCTCTCACACACAAGACAAAAAAAAAAGAAAAAAAAGAAAAAAAAAAAAAAAGTGGAGGTTTACCCTTAGCAGTAAACTAAACGAGATTAGGTAATGGATTTAGTGGTTTGAAAGGTCCGTCTGTTCTCATTATAATGCTTAAGATACAGCATGCTATGCATATACCCCCTGTCATCATTGTTCTCATTATCATTAACATTATTATTATTGTTTTTATTATCATCATCATCTTTTAAGGAGAAGGATATATATATATATACTTACATATGCTAGATCAGAAAACCACATCAACACACACAAAAGAAGAAAAGAGAGAGAAAAAGAAAGGGGAAAAAAAAAAACTGACCATGCAGCCAAATTTTCCCATGTCATCCTCGAAACTCCAGTCGTAGTTGATGCCGAAGGAGAAGACGACACAGTTTCCGGCTTTGATCTTATACTTGTCGTCCAAACACAAGTCCTTCCCCCTCGGCGCTGTCCCGAAAGTCCGCTGGGAGAGGGAGGGGGGGGGGTGAAAGAAAACTTTGAGACAGATTCGAGAAGGAGGTCAGAAGTTATGACTGTGGCACGACGAATAAATATTCTGTTCTTTGCTTTCTATGGTCACGCCTATATTTTGTTAGTACATTATGTATATCCTTATATACATGTATATATTTATTTATATGCATATATATGTATATATATGCATATAATTATATGTATATGCACACATATAAACATTTATATACGCGCGCGCGCGCGCGTGTGTGTGTGTGTGTGTGTGTGTGTGTGTGTGTGTGTGTGTGTGTGTGTACATGTGTGCGTGCATGTGTGCGTACATGTGTGCGTTCATGTGTGCGTGCATGTGAGTGCATGTGTGTGCATGTGCATGCATGTGCGTGCATGTGAGCGCGTGTGCATGTGCGTGCATGTGAGCGCGTGTGCATGTGCGCGTGTGTAATCAAAATAAATGCAATCAAATAAAGTATATTTATACATACAATCAGTTTATACGTGCTACACACACACACACACACACACACACACACACACACACACACATATATATATATATATATATATATATATATATATATATATATATGTATATATATGTATATATATGTATATATATTATGTATGTATTATAAAATATATATATTATATATATATATATATATATATATATATATAGATATGTGTGTGTGTGTGTGTGGTGTGTGTGTGTGTTTTGTGTGTGTTTGTGTGTGTGAGTGTGTGTGTGTGTGTGTGTGTGTGTGTGTGTGTGTGTGTGTGTGTGTGTGTGTGTGTGTGTGTGTGTGTGTGTGTGTGTGTGTGTAAACACCTGAGAGAGAGAGAGAGAGAGAGAGAGAGAGAGAGAGAGAGAGAGAGAGAGAGAGAGAGAGAGAGAGAGAGAGAGAGAGAGAGAGAGAGAGAGAGAGAGAGAGAGAAGAGAGAGAGAGAGAGAGAGAGAGAGAGAGAGAGAGAGAGAGAGAAAGAGAGTGTGTGTATTATGCATGTATGTCATCATCGCCAGCACTTCAAACAAGCTTAAGAAGGGTCGAGCAGCCACATTGCCTCACAAGCTCATTGCACTTGGCCTCCAGGTCTGAAACTTGGTGGATGAACTGCGGGATGCTCTTCAGCGCCGGCACAGTGCATGGTGTCTCCTTCTTGGGAGCGAAAGCTGCACCAAAACCGCCTTTCCTTCTGCCTCCAGGCTGCCACTGGCCGAAAGGCTGGGCTCTCTCCTGCCTCAGGGCACCGAACCTCTCCATTTCGAACTGTTTTTTTGGTTCGGGTTCTTTGATGACTTCGCCTATGAAAGCATTCTTCACGTCGTTAATTTGCTTGACTTCGGTGACCTCGGCGACTTGGTCATTCCCAGCAACCTCACCGGCGTTGGTCTCTGACACGCCTGCGTCAGCGTTCCCTGTCTCGGCAACGATTTTCTGGCTGCTGACGTCCTCAAAGTCGACCTCTCCTGCGGCGTCATCTCTGTCGCTCTCGTAGTAATTTTCTAGAAAGATACAATAAAGCAATTTTCGCATCTTCCTGATCTAATGGCAGGCTGAAGCATCAACAGTCGGGAAGTCTGAAATGCTCCAAAATTCATAACTTTTCGGCAAAGCTCCACTGCGCCATCCTGTTTAGCCATGTGTCCTTATTCCCGTGATGTCTGATTGTATACATGCAAACATTCCAAGATATGAAATCCGAAACATTACAGATGCTATTTTGAAGCCTACATTATCATTAACACTAAATCTCAAAATCAAAATCTGTCAGTAAAATAAAGGTAAATAATCTGCAATAACTCATGAAAACCACACAACTGAGTCTTCAATATTCATCACGAATAAATATTCTGTTCTTTGCTTTCTATGGTCACGCCTATATTTTATTAGTACATTATGTATATCCTTATATACATGTATATATTTATATATATGCATATATATGTATATATATGGATATAATTATATGTATATGCACACATATAGACATTTATATACGCGCGCGTTAATCACCATTGGGTTATAGGAAATTTAGGGTCTAAAATATAATTCTTTAGCAGAGAACCTAGTACCAATTAGGTAAATGATTCTTGTATTTCATTAGTTTTCGAAGTCAACATTTCGTATCACAGTTAATTCATTAGTTATAATATATATGAAACAATACAATAACATTTAAATAAAGTTGCAGATTAAATGAAATTGCTGAAAGCTTTAGATGATACTTCTGTTTATGGTGAGACTTTGAGCTGATGAAAATATGAATGAGGTGTGAATGGTGAGAAGCATTTTCCCCATAAAATATTTACATTCATGTATCCATAAGTTAAACATATGATTTATGTATGAGTACGATATGTGTGTGTACACTGTTGACCGTATCCTCATTTGGGAAGACTTAAAAAAAAGTCAACCCTACTGTGTACTATGTAAGGTTATATTAAATAGTTCATGAAAAAAAAATATGCTAGCAGTATCTAATATTTTACGTCGCATTAAAAATCCTATGCGTGAGTTCTTATCTAGTTGTTCAAGTGAGAGCTGAGATATGAGGTTAAAAATTACAACATGCTCCTGAGACAATGATAAAGCATAATTATATAACCCAGTTTTATTCTTTTCTCTAGTACAGTCAGTTTTATTTTCTTTATTTCTTTGTACTCGAAATCCCTAACACTTGTCGCCTATTTAGTAACTAGTCATTACATTCGTTAACCTACATCCTTCCTTAAGTGAGAACTCCCTACCACCACACCATGTACTCTACTGTAGGCCTTGTGATAGCCATTATTATTTCCTGTGATCGTCTGTAAACATGAATGACCTCTTCATGTTTGCTTTCACTAATAGTATTTCGTGTTCAGAAAATAGCTGATAATTAGCGTGACACAATCCAAGTTAATGTAAAATCCTTTAGAAATTTAGAGTAACTATATTAACGCAAGGAACTTCACCTTGATTGCCTACCTAGCCACTGGGTGGTCAAGCCAGCCCAAGTCAAGTGCTGGTCCCAAGCCCGGATAAATAGAGAGATGATTACCTAAAAGGTACCACCGGCACTCTCCGTGGAAAGGAACTGGGGACCCTACCACGTACTCACTCCAAGAGCATCAC
>NC_051389.1:49206079-49211079 GCF_015228065.2 Penaeus monodon
ATATACTATATATATATGTTCCATATAACTAAGAATGATATCAGACATATTTTGCATCTGCCCCGAACTACAGTTACACTGATAAACCCCTTTTTGCAGAAACCACTGCCCAGCTGCAGCAGCTTCACCGTAAAACCCTGGCACAAAGACCTGGTTATATATCTATATATATATATATATATATATATATATATATCATATATATATTCATATATATATATAATATAATATATATATATATATAAATAAATATTTATATATATATATATATATATATATATATATATATATATATATAAACAAACACACACACACATATATACATATATTATATATATATATATATATATATTATATATATATATTATATATATATATAATATTATATATATAATAACATATATTATATATATATATATATATATATATATATATATATATATATATATATATATATATATATATATATGTATATATAATATATATATAATATATATATACTATATACATTATCAACATCAAGGGGCTAATGCATGGCTGCATCCACCAGTCCCTTCCAGCCAAGATTGATTGATTATTTAAAATTGTCTGCCGCGTCAACAGCTAAGGTCATTAGCGGCGAACACCTTGTTAGATAGAAATATTAGAATATTTAAAACTTTAAAAATCTATCAATAAATATCTTACAAATAACAATAAATATATTAAAAATCAAAGCATAAATATTATGTTCTAAGTATATAAAGTTATTGCATAAATATTATGCATAATTAAATTTTATTGAAAATATTAGCCTCCCTAAGGAAACTAATAAGACCTTCTATGTCACAATCCTCCCCAATACATTTTTCAGTGTATATGGGGGAGACAAGTACATACGTCTTTGGTCTGAGAATGTTGCACATCTTTCCACTACATGTGCGACCGTTAATGGCTCTTGGCATCCCTCACAAAGTGCTTGACTTTTAGCCATCATTGGTCCATGAGTCAGTCTCGTGTGCCCGATTCTTAGTCTTGTTAATACAACTTCTACTTTTCGGTTGGGATGGATGCTGGTCACCCAACTGCCAAGATCATCTTTAATCTCTCGCAGTTTGTTTCTAGAGGTATGCCTCCATTGTTCCCTCCATCTATCACGAAGACAACTCCTTATGCTGGGTTTCAGGTCGGTGTGTGGGAGAGGAAAACGAGCATCACAAGGTTGAGTGGCAGCTGCCTTGGCCTTCTGATCAGCTCGTTCATTCCCACTGATACCAACATGTACTGGCACCCAACATAGAGTTATCTTTTTATGTGATGACATCAATGCAAGCCAATCTTGAACCTCCCTCACTACTGGATGTAATGAGTTTAAACTCTTGATTGCTTGCAAGGCACTACGAGAGTCACAATATATTACAACAGAATGGTTCGTAAGATCTCTCGTCATCTTAACTGCTGCAAGGATGGCATGTAACTCTGCAGTGAAGATCAAGGCTTCTAGAGAAAGACTGCCAGATGCAGTCTTCCTTCTGCTCACTGCTGCAAAGCCCACACCATTTTCAGATTTCGAACCATCTATATATATTGCATCTGATCCTTTGTACTTAGAAATGTGCTGAAAAATCTCTCTCTGACTTCTGCTTAGATCTCCCCCCTTTTCCCAATTTCGCCCAAATCTAGCTCGACTTGATTAGTCCAAGGGGGGAATTCCAACAGCCAGAACCTTAGTGAGACTTAAATTAAGCTCTTCCACAAGATTCCTCATTCTCCTACCATATGATCGGCTATCCTCAAGGGGTCCGAAAACCAATCTGGATGTAGGAGATCCCGGAATCCTTTGTAGTCTCGTGTAGTAAATCAGGTTCATGTAGTCCCGGTGTAATGAAAGAGGTGGTTCTCCACTCTCAGCATACAGGGACACCACAGGTGAAGGCCTGAAAGCCCCAGTAACAGATTCTGAGAGCTTCATTATGAACCGAGTCCAACATCCGGAGAACAGTGGGAGTTGCAGATGAATAAGCTTCACATCCATAATCAAGCTTACTACGAATAAGCGCTCGGTAAAGCCGTAAAACGTTGTGCGGTCTGCCCCCCAAGATAAATGTGAAAAAACCCCGCAAAATACTAAGCGTTTTGTAGCCTTCACTTTTAACTGTTTGATGTGGGCACCCATATAAGTCTTGAGTCAAAAATTAGACCCAAGTACTTCACCTCTTGGACAAATTACAGGGGGTTTGCGCCTAAATAGAGGGAAGGATGGAACTTTCCTCTTTGTTGTGGAAATGTATAGCCATGGTTTTGCTTGGAGAAATTTGAACCCATGATATGTTGCCCACTGTACAACCTGATTTTTGCAGTTTTGCTGTGTCCTTGCACATCCTGTAAGTTTCCCTCCTGAGCAGTACAGTGTACAGTCATCCACATACAGATTACACGAGACCGCACTTGGAACAACCTTTACGATGTCACTTATAGCAATGGCAAAACAGGGTCACACTTAAGACACTCCCTTGTGGACCCCTTCCAGCTGATCTTCCAGGTTAGAGAAAAGTTTCCCACCCCAACTCTAAACTTTCTGTCAGCAAGGAAGTTTCGTATGAAGGTTGGTAATGCTCCTCTTAAACCAATGTCATACAGCTTCATGAATATGCCATGCTTCCAAGTAGTATCGTAGGCCTTTTCAAGGTCAAAGAAGACTGCTATCATGTGACGTCGCTGTGCGAAGAATTCTTAAAACAGTTTCCATCTCACAAGTGCATCTGTGGTCGTCTCAATTTTCTAAAGCCATATTGGTATGGGGTCACACGTTTTTTTTTTCTAGCAGCCATGTCAACCTGAAGTTACCATTTTCTCCATCAGCTTGCAGATGCAACTGGTGAGGGGAAATTGGGCTGTAATTTCCTGGTGTGGAAGCATCTTTGCCAGGTTTAGGAACAGGAATGATAATACTATATACTATATATATATATATTATATATATAATATATATATATATATTATATATATATAATATTAAAAGAGAGTTTTATATAATTAATATATAATATATAGATATATAATATATATATATATTATAATATATATATATATATTATAGATTATTATTTTGTAAATTAAATATATATATTATATATATATAATATATAATAAAATATATATATAATATACTATTTTATAATTATATATATATATATATATATATATATATATATTATATACACACACACACACACACACACCCCACATAATATATAATATATTATAATATTATATATATTTTATATATTATATATTTTATATATATATTATGATTACCTAAAAGGTAAACCGGCACTCTCCGTGGAAAGGAACTGGGGACCCTACCACGTATCAGTCCCAAAAGCATCACAACATGAAACTACAATTAAGTATCATGCTGTGACCACGGCGGCTCAGACATGAACCTACCGTTAAAAGAAATATATATATATATATATATAAAATATATATATATATATATATAATATATAATATTTTAATAATATATATATATATATATATATATATAATGAGGCCGTGGTGGCCGAGCGGTTAGAGCATCGGACTCAAGATGTCACGGCGGCAATCTGAGTTCGAGGGTTCGAGTCACCGGCCGGCAAAGTTTTGTTCCCTTGGCAAGGGAAATTTTACCTCGATTGCCCTCCTAGAAAACGACATATCGCCTTGAGAAGTCAAACGCAAGTGTCGTGGGGAAGCCACCGCCGTGGCACAAACCGCGGTTGATTAGGAAGGGCATCCAATCAGACAAGAGTGGCATTTCCATATATAACCCCTCATTTGTGAATTGAGAGAGGCCTATGTCCTGCAGTGGAATGAATGGCTGTGAAAAAAAAAAAAAAAAAAAAAAAAAATATAAATTTTAAAAATTTATAAATAATATAATTTTTAAAAAAAAATATATAATAAATCCATAATAAAAAAAAAAAAAAAATAATAAAATATTTTTTTAAAAAAATATAAAATAAAAAATAAAAAAATATATTATTTTAAAAAAAGGGGAAAAAAAATATAAATAAAGTATAAAATTAAAAAAAAATTAAAAGAAAAAAAAAAAAATTAAAAAAAAAAAATAATTTTTAAATAATTTTAAAAATAATAAAGCAAATTTAAAAAATAAAATTTAAAAATAATAATATATTTTAAAAAATATAAATATATAATTTTTAAAAATTTTTTTTTTTTTAAAATAAATTTCATATTTTTTTTAAAAAATTTTTAAAAAAAACTATTTTTAAAATTTTTTTTAAAAAAAAAATTTTTTATAATTTAAAAATAATTTTTTTTAAAAAAAAAATATTTTTATAATAAATTTTTATATTTTATATTAAATTATTATTATTATATAAAAAAAATAATAATATATATATTTAAAAATATATATTTAAAAATATATATATAATATATATTATATATTTTATATTTTATATTTAATTTATATATATGTTAATTTATTATATATATTATTATATAATTAAAATTATATTTTTATAATAATTAATTATTATTTTTATATATATATATATATAATATATATATATATAAAATTTTATATATTATATATATATAGTATATATATGTAATTTTTGGGGGATATATCTTTTTTTTTAAACGGGGGTTCATGTCGAGCCGCCGGGGTCCAGCATGATCTAATTGTAGTTTTCATGTTTTGATGCTTTGGAGTGAGTACGGGTAGGGCCCCGTACCCTTTCCCCGGGGGAGTGCCCCTGTTACCTTTTTTTTTTTTTTTAGGTAATCTTTTCTCTATTTTCCCGGTTGGACCAGCATGACTCGAGGTGGGGTTTCCCTTTCCCCCAAATGAACCGCCCGGGCCGGGGCTCGAACCCCGAACTCAGTTACCGTCGTGACATCTTGAGTCCGACACTTAACCCTTCGGGCCCCGCGTCCCCTTTTTTTTTTTTTTTTTTTTTTTTTTGGGTTTTTTTTTTTTTTTTGCTTTTTTTCTTTTTTTCTTTTTTTTT
>NC_051389.1:49213579-49216569 GCF_015228065.2 Penaeus monodon
TATATATATTTATATATATATATATATATATATAATATATATATATATATACGCACACAGTTTTTAGCTCTAGGTGCAATAATATCCTCATCGTTGCTGAATAATACATCGTAGAGTGCAGCAGCAAATTTGAGCTTCCCCTTTTCTTCCAGTTTCACACCAGCTACAGGCGTTCCGCATGCTCACCAGCGAGGTGCAGGAGTTTACATATGACTCCGCCCCATAAATAGGGGCGGAGATATTGGAAAATGTAGCACAAGATCTAGTGTTGAGTCCTAATAGAGGCGCAGCTACCTGACATGATAAAACAGATGCTATGTATACGTACTGACATCGCATATTAATGCACAATAAAATTATGAACTGCCGTGAAAGATAAGATGGTTTTCAGGCTTCCTCGTGCTACTGCAAAAAAAAAAAAAGTTTTAGTAAAATGAGCAACGATAGTAATTTCTAACTATAGAAGGAGGACAAAATGGTGAGATTAGCATTTTATTTCTTTATTTCTTTTGTTACTTCAGAGAAGTACAGGGGAATATGTCTGTGGAATCCTTGCCTTCCATCAAAGGTTTTTATTTTTTCATTCCATTTGAATTGCATTAAACTTCGCTGCTTACAATACGTGACACCCAGAAGCAGAAAGATCATGAAGTTCATTATTCATGTACAGTTACACACTACACTTGACTTTATTCAGGTACTTTTGATAGAAATTTGGTTACATATGCATTTTCAGTATATAATTTTAACTCTGTTTATTTTTTTCTTATTTATTTACATTGTTTTCAGTTGTTAAAAAAATCAAGAAAAATACGCCGGTTTTAATGTGGGGAAGTTACCCTTCAAAATTCGCAGTTCGCTAGGAAAATTACTAAACCAGTCTTCTGCATCAACATAAACCAATAGAACCTAGATTTTCCCCGTTTTATTGAATTTGAACTAATATCAAAGTCATAGGTGGCACTGATGAATCACGTGATTGGAGGCGAGAAAGCTCCGCCCCAATCCTGTGACGTAACTGGGATTGACAATTAGCTGTTTTACTGTCATGATTATTTTTTCTACTGGTACACAGTACTTTGGTATATAACCTTCCTGATGGCTTTTGGTATCTTATGTTGGTTGTGCTGTATTACAGATGTTTCATATAAGTACAAATATGCATGAAAATATCAAGGTAGGAGGAATATGTCTAGCAACTCGATAAATGTTTAAAATTCGATAGTACATATATGGTAGTATTTTTTACTATTTGGCTATATCTTAACCTCAAGTAGTGTTCCAGAATTCAGTTAAATAAGTTTTTTTTCCTAATGAATATATGAACATTATTAGCCAAAGCACAATTCTGGTCCACTAAACTCATATGTTTACGTAATGTTTATATATTTGGATACTGGCTTCGACTTTAAGCTCAATATTAAAAAAAAAATCAATACAAACCTTTCTGATTTCTTAGGTTAGGTGATATATGAGATGTTGGCGATTGTATTTAAAATTAACACAATCATTTAATAATACGCTCGCATGGTGCAGTTTTATTACATGTTCTAGGAATTTTAGAAAATAGTAAAAACGACTTTTTACTGGAGAAATAAAAAATGGAATACCCAAATTGAAAAAAAGAGAATAAACCCTGCAAATTTGTTTTCTATTTCGTTTTTACATTGATAGTCATATAATTTCCGGTGCAGTAAAATGAACTCGCCTAGTGAGGTAGCACCAATACCCTCCCTCAACCTCGGTGGTAATGAGGATGAAGCATATGAATAGAGGGGGATGCTTGGTGCTCGGCGCAGACTCGAAATCCTCGGTCTCCTCGCAAGAAAACATGACGAGGCCCCCTTATCAAGACATGATATGCGAGAGGAAGAAGGTATGATTAAGTTAGCACAGGAGGGAACAAACTGGTCGTTGGAAATTCTGACTCTTGCTTACCAATTGCGTTGATTGCCTACATTTTCTCGTGATTGGTTGGGTGTCATATTACGATTTTTCTTTAGTTTGTATGAATAGAAAATGTGTTGAAGGAGCAACCTAAAGCATATGTGGCAAGTAGGAATAATTATTAATTTTTTTAATATATCTGATGTGTTGGCGTTTTTTTTATAGTGTGCTAGGGAATACTACAAACTGTATAATACTTTCATAATAACAGTAGTGTGTATATATACTGTATGTGTTTTTCTTTGCACGAAGTTGTTTTCCATGTTTTCGTTTAATCTGAAGTCCATTTGCATAATGGTAGGTGACTCTGTTAGATAGAATTAGTCCTCAAATACAAAAATTAGCACTTTTTGAATGCATTTCTATGAAGATATAATCGAAACGCGGATCTGATTTTGTTTTAAAGTCAATCAGTAGCCCTATGAAGCGAACATGTACACACACACACACACACACACACACACAGACACACAGACACACAGACACACACACACACACACACACACACACCCACACCCACACACCCACACACCCACACACGCGCGCACGCACACACTTTATGTTTATGTCGGTAAGAATAAATCGAACACCTGTTTTCTCTTTGTACATGCACAGTATTTTTTATCTGTGTATTTTTACGTCACATAAAATACAAACTGTGATCAGTTTTTATTTTTATTTTTATTTTTTATTTTTTTATTTATTTTAGATATCAGAGTTAAAAAGAAATATTAATCTTTATCGATATCTTTGATTTACATGTAGTTAATGTGAACAGGCTATCCTGGTTTATTCCAATGAAGTTCACAGTCACGACCTCAGTGTCACAGAATCAGAATCGCCGGTATGTGATGTAGTAAATGGAAGCTGAAGATCGTGTTTTTGTATGTTGCTTTCTCTGGTTTAGTCGTCTTTTGCAACTGTTTCACTTGTAAACGCATGTGTACAGCTTTTTACTCGTTTATTTGCAACTTTTACCCGTTTACTCGTTTATTTGTATGTTGTTTTTATACTCGCTGGTTGTTGTTTCTGTTTTTATATTT
>NC_051389.1:49219169-49230814 GCF_015228065.2 Penaeus monodon
GTATATATATATGGTATATATCTTCTTTTTTTAACGGTAGGTTCATGTCTGAGCCGCCGTGGTCACAGCATGATATTTAAATTTGTATTTTTTCTGTTGTGATGCTCTTGGAGTGAGTACGTGGTAGGGTCCCCAGTTCCTTTCCACGGAGAGTGCCGGTGTTACCTTTTTTTTTTTTTTAGGTAATCATTCTCTCTATTTATCCGGGCTTGGGACCAGCACTTGCCCAAGGGAACAACGCGCCGGCCGGTGACTCGAACCCTCGAACTCAGATTACCGTCGTGACAGTCTTGAGTCCGACACTCTAACCATTCGGCCACCGCGTCCCCATTTTTTTTTTTTTTTTTTTTTTGCTTTTTTTTTTTTTTTTTTTTGCTTTTGCATTTTTTTGTTTTGCTTTTGCTTTTTTTTTTCTTTCTTTTTTGTTTTTTTGTTTTTTTTGCTTTTGCTTTTTTTTTTCTTCTGTGCTCCCAATCCCCCGCCCCGCCCCTCCCGCCCTGCTTCTCCTCCGCCGTCGTAAAGTGGGCCTTCGGGTGCCTCAAAGCAGCTCCTCACAACTCCGGGGTTTCATCCCCTCCAAGGTGCATGCCTCTTCCTCGCCTTGGCCCTTGCTCTGGGGCCTCCGTTACCCTGACTGGCACTTGTGGGGATGGTCTTGGAATCTAGCCTTGGGCAGCAGTGTTTCTGCTTTTGGGATGGTATGGTATTAATATATATAATAAAATATATATATATTATAATAAAATAAATATAATATATATATATAATATAAAATATATATATTCTAATTATATATTATATTAAAATATTATATTAAATATATAAATAATAACTATATATATATTTTAATAAATATTATATATAATTTTATTATAATATAAATGATAACAAATATAATATTTTTAAAAAATAATTAATGTATTATATTATGTATATATACTATATTATATATTATTTTAATATTAATTATATATATATAATATATATAATATATATTATATATAAAATATATATATATATATATATATATTATATAAAAATTTAAGGTATATGTGAACTATTTTATTTAAATATATAAAATATATATTTAATATTTAAATAATTTATATTTTATAGTGAAAATTTATATATTAAATATATTAAAATAAAAAATTATATATATATATATTATATATAATATATATATATAATGTATATACTATTACATATATATTATATACATACTATATTTTTTATATATTATATATGTATCATATATGTATATATATATATATATATATATATATATATATATATATATATATATATATATATATATATATGTGTGTGTGTGTGTGTGTGTGTGTGTGTGTGTGTGTGTGTGTGTGTGTGTGTGTGTGTGTGTGCATGTATATGTATATCATATATAGCATATATATATTAAATGTATAATATATATACCATATATATTATATATAAAATATATATATCAATATTACATATATAATATATATATCACAGATATTATATATATTATAATATATCTTATATCATATGTATATATATATATGTATATATAATATATATTATATATATATATATATATATATATATATATATATATATTTTTTTTTTTTTTTTTTTTTTTTTTTTTTTTTTTTTTTTTTTTTTTTTTTTTTACATATACATGTACATACGTCTGCACAATTGTGCAAGTGATATAATGATAGTGTACACCTATGATCAAATGCCACGCATGTAGACCTGCGGGTTATAAGGGTTAGGTTTTTGCTGATGTGAATGCACAGTTCTTTATCAAAGAAAAACACATTTACCTTATTTTTGTGGATTACAATAATATTCTTTTCACACCATTGTATTTTTCTTTACTCACACGTCAGTGAAACCAGAATGAATATAACTGTTGAGACAATTGACATCTTCAGAAGTAGAAATGCTTTATCGTACATAAGAACAGTAGTGTTATTCCGACTAAATGGTATGAAACACTTAAAGACTGGAATGATGAGCTTTGTACGAATTATCTCCTAAAGATGTCAGAAGAGCAGTTTTGCTTTAATCTATCGAGCATGCTGCCAGACGTTGAAGTAGAGTAGAGGAATTATTGCTGCAAGGTCTGTTCTTGGTCTATTTTGCACATCTATAAGGGAGAAGAGCTGTTAATGGGAGTTGCATTGGAGTTTGGAAGTGCCTGAAAGAGTACATGTGTACAGAATTGTATGTGAACTTCATAGCAGACTGAAATATCAAAATTTCGCTTCTTATAAGATTACGAAATCTTGGTATGCTTTAGTTTAACACCAAACAGTGAGAAAATTATACTAGTTTGCGCTAGATTGTAGAGCAAATAGTTGAGCTTCATTTTCTACATGAGAAAACTTCAGGGATACAACATTATTAACAATACAACCTAATGATACGTTTCTACGGTATCCTCTGGTGACTGACCTGAACCAATCCTTTGACCTGCATTCTGTCCCTGAGACCTACGTCCCGATCCTGCTAGCAATATATGATCCTGCAAACTTTAGCTTGTGTTACCCACACCCTTTTATTTTTTGCTCTCTCTCTGTTCTTTGCATCCTTCTCCTGCATCTTGCATCCTCCTTCCCTCATGCCCGCATAACTGTATGAAGGAAAAATATGAATAAAAAAGTATTTCTGACGAAGAAATGGACGGAGCCGATCAAATACATCTCGTGCTACATGAACATATCCATTTCCATTCATACCTTTTCTACATTTGTGCTACAGTGAACACTGTTCACGTAACTATCCCTAACCCTAGATCCTCTGCCTGTCTTACATCCCCCATTCTCAATTTCCACGTAGATATTCTTCCTCTCTTGTTCATTTTCATCCAATCCTCGCCTATTCCCTGTTTCACACAATTCCGACACGATCATTTACCACAGGCGTCTGACTCCGCCCCCAACCCCACCCACACCACACACTTGTACACATCGAGACACCTGTTACACATTTGTTGTGTCAGAGTATGAATCACACTGTACGTGGTCAACGTGCTTCATAACTTCGAATAATGCCTGGTTATTTTGTCAGCTTTAAACGACCGTAGTTGCAGTTATTATTCAATGGCGCTTTGGATAATTACAATCCAGGACCCAAGAATAACTTTCATGCTTGTGTGTGTTCTTGAGAACAGGCCTTATTTCCGCTGACAAAAGAAAAGAAGAAGAAGAAGAAAAAAAAAGTCTCCGACACTAGAAACTGTCGCCAATTTCATTCGCGTCACTTCCCCGGAGCGGTCGCGACAAGATGTAGAATATCTTATATCACAACACATGTCTCCATAATATATGGAAATTGAAAAGAAAACATGCATATGTACGTTATATATATATATATATATATATATATATATATATATATATATATATATATATATATATATATATATATATATATATATATATATATATACGCACACAGTTTAGCTCTAGGTGCAATAATATCCTCATCGTTGCTGAATAGTACATCGTAGAGTGCAGCAGCAAATTTGAGCTTCCCCTTTTCTTCCAGTTTCACACCAGCTACAGGCGTTCCGCATGCTCACCAGCGAGGTGCAGGAGTTTACATATGACTCCGCCCCCATAAATAGGGGCGGAGATATTGGAAAATGTAGCACAAGATCTAGTGTTGAGTCCTAATAGAGGCGCAGCTACCTGACATGATAAAACAGATGCTATGTATACGTACTGACATCGCATAATAATGCACAATAAAATTATGAACTGCCGTGAAAGATAAGATGGTTTTCAGGCTTCCTCGTGCTACTGCAAAAAAAAAAGTTTTAGTAAAATGAGCAACGATAGTAATTTCTAACTATAGAAGGAGGACAAAATGGTGAGATTAGCATTTTATTTCTTTTGTTACTTCAGAGAAGTACAGGGGAATGTCTGTGGAATCCTTGCCTTCCATCAAAGGTTTGATTTATTCATTCCATTTGAATTGCATTAAACTTCGCTGCTTTACAATACGTGACACCCAGAAGCAGAAAGATCATGAAGTTTCATTATTCATGTACAGTTACACACTACACTTGACTTTATTCAGGTACTTTTGATAGAAATTTGGTTACATATGCATTTTCAGTATATAATTTTAACTCTGTTTATTTTTTTCTTATTTATTTACATTGTTTTCAGTTGTTAAAAAAAATCAAGAACAAAATACGCCGGTTTTAATGTGGGGAAGTTACCCTTCAAAATTCGCAGTTCGCTAGGAAAATTACTAACACCAGTCTTCTGCATCAACATAAACCAATAGAACCTAGATTCCACATTTTATTGAATTTGAACTAATATCAAAGTCATAGGTGGCACTGATGAATCACGTGATTGGAGGCGAGAAAGCTCCGCCCCAATCCTGTGACGTAACTGGGATTGACAATTAGCTGTTTTACCGTCATTATTATTTTTTCTAATGGTACACAGTACTTTGGTATATAACCTTCCTGATGGCTTTTGGTATCTTATGGTTGGTTGTGCTGTATTACAGATGTTTCATGTAAGTACAAATATGCATGAAAATAATCAAGGTAGGAGGAATATGTCTAGCAACTCGATAAATGTTTAAAATTCGATAGTACATATATGGTAGTATTTTTTACTATTTGGCTATATCTTAACCTCAAGTAGTGTTCCAGAATTCAGTTAAATGAGTTTTTTTTCCCTAATGAATATATGAACATTATTAGCCAAAGCACAATTCTGGTCCACTAAACTCATATGTTTACGTAATGTTTATATATTTGGATACTGGCTTCGACTTTAAGCTCAATATTAAAAAAAAAATCAATACAAACCTTTCTGATTTCTTAGGTTAGGTGATATATGAGATGTTGGCGATTGTATTAATATTAACACAATCATTATAATAATACGCTCGCATGGTGCAGTTTATTACATGTTCTAGGAAATTTTAGAAAATAGTAAAAAACGACTTTTTACTGGAGAAATAAAAAAATGGAATACCCAAATTGAAAAAAAAGAGAATAAACCCTGCAAATTTGTTTTCTATTTCGTTTTTACATTGATAGTCATATAATTTCCGGTGCAGTAAAATGAACTCGCCTAGTGAGGTAGCACCAATACCCTCCCTCAACCTCGGTGGTAATGAGGATGAAGCATATGAATAGAGGGGGATGCTTGGTGCTCGGCGCAGACTCGAAATCCTCGGTCTCCTCGCAAGAAAACATGACGAGGCCCTCTTATCAAGACATGATATGCGAGAGGAAGAAGGTATGATTAAGTTAGCACAGGAGGAACAAACTGGTCGTTGGAAATTCTGACTCTTGCTTACCAAATTGCGTTGATTGCCTACATTTTCTCGTGATTGGTTGGGTGTCATATTACGATTTTTCTTTAGTTTGTATGAATAGAAAATGTGTTGAAGGAGCAACTAAAGCATATGTGGCAAGTAGGAATAATTATTAATTTGTTAATATATCTGATGTGTTGGCGTTTTTTTTATAGTGTGCTAGGGAATACTACAAACTGTATAATACATTTCATAATAACAGTAGTGTGTATATATACTGTATGTGTTTTTCTTTGCACGAAAGTTGTTTTCCATGTTTTCGTTTAATCTGAAGTCCATTTGCATAATGGTAGGTGACTCTGTTAGATAGAATTAGTCCTCAAATACAAAAATTAGCACTTTTGAATGCATTTCTATGAAGATATAATCGAAACGCGGATCTGATTTTGTTTTAAAGTCAATCAGTAGCCCTATGAAGCGAACATGTACACACACACACACACACACACACACACACAGACACACAGACACACAGACACACACACACACACACACACACACACACACACACACACCCACACCCACACACCCACACACCCACACACGCGCGCACGCACACACTTTATGTTTATGTCGGTAAGAATAAATCGAACACCTGTTTTCTCTTTGTACATGCACAGTATTTTTTATCTGTGTATTTTTACGTCACATAAAATACAAACTGTGAATCAGTTTTTATTTTTATTTTTATTTTTTATTTTTTTTTTTATTTTAGATATCAGAGTTAAAAAGAAATATTAATCTTTATCGATATCTTTGATTTACATGTAGTTAATGTGAACAGGCTATCCTGGTTTATTCCAATGAAGTTCACAGTCACGACCTCAGTGTCACAGAATCAGAATCGCCGGTATGTGATGTAGTAAATGGAAGCTGAAGATCGTGTTTTTGTATGTTGCTTGCTGCTGGTTTAGTCGTCTTTGCAACTGTTTCACTTGTAAACGCATGTGTACAGCGTTTTTACTCGTTTATTTGCAACTTTTACCCGTTTACTCGTTTATTTGTATGTTGTTTGTTATACTCGCTGGTTTGTTGTTTCTGTTTTTATATTTTGCTTCGATTCACACATTAGTTTTAGTTTGCATTCTCTTAGCTGCCGTTGGGCTCGTTACTTAATACACCTCAGTATGTAAGGGCGTACCCTTTAGCAAATTGTCTTTTTCCTGCGGACTGTCACTTTCGATAGATGGCGCCACTGTCGGATCCACATACCCGCTCTACCCTTTTCTGGAGGGTAGTGTTATTGTTCCCGATGGTGCTGTAGGTGGAGCAGGGAGACGTCACTCGCGATCAGCCTCAATTTTTGATGAATGAACACCTTGTTTAACGCAGCAGCAGTAAATATAAAGTCTTGTGCCACAAGAGCTACTCTGGAGCCCGGGGCCTCTCGTCTCGCTAGACATTATTGCCTCTGAGTTGTAAAGTAATTCGAAATAAAGTAAAAAAAAAAATGTAATTACAGAACCTCGCACTTTATAGTGCTTTGCCAGCACCTTCAGTGCTTTTGTTTTACAGGTGACACGAGGCTACAGTAGTAGTAGTCAGCACCCTCAGACCCGCAGCTCTCTTCTACACCAGGGTAGCCCTTTGGGCCTTGACCCCTGGGTAGGGAGGCCCAGTAGTCTGGGGCGTCCTTTGGGCGCACTTTTTCTCTTTCTAATTTTTTTTCACCTTAATGTGACTTTCCTGAGCCTGCCGGAGTTCCTCGTGAGCTCCCGTATTCGTTTGGGGATTGGGCATCGACTTACCGTCCTTCGCCTAGGCAAGTTCGGCGGTAAGGAAGTGTCCTCCACAGTTAAGAGTCTTTGATCCCTTCAGGACAACAATTTTGAGCAAAGGGGTCGGACCTGGTCTGATGCCCAGGATGGATGATACCCCGGCTACCCCTTCTCCTCCTCAAGGAGGAGGGGCGACTCATGACCACTCTCAGACCAATCTGAATGTGAACAATGGAACCCCCACTAACCTAGAAGACCACTTTTCAAAATCCCTACCGAGAATGCAAGGTTCGCGAATGTAAAATGCGCGAATGAAAATCAATCGCTTTTGAATGTGAACCCCTTTATCATCAAAAAGGTCCTTGATGGTCAAGTGGACGGCGATTTTGATTTTGTCAAAAAATTGAGAGATGGAAGCCTCCTTGTTAAAGTACAATACAACTCCCAGATTAAGGATTTACTTAAGCTGGTGCAAATTCATGATCTTCGAGTTAAAGTAGCTATTCCTATTGGCCCAAATACCTGTAAGGGAGTAATCTTTCACAGGGATTTGAGGACGATGGAAGAAAGTGAAATTCTTGCGAGCATGAAGGACCAAGACGTAGTGGACGTTCATTGTATGACCAGAAGGACGGGATTGTGCGAACGAAAACTGGACTGTGTTTTTTTTACCTTTACTTTGAATAAAATCCCAGAGTATGTCAACGTCGGTTATGAACGTGTTCAAGTAAGACCTTATGTCCAAAAGCCAATGCATTGTAATAGATGCCAAAATTCGGACACACCTCATTAAGATGTATTGATAAAGACTCAAATATATTTGTTTGCCGTAAATGTGCTGAAGCCTATGACACCATCACATGTACTAGCCAGATTTCCAAATGTGCTAACTGTGGAGGTCCCCATCAGTCAGGATCTGCTGAGTGCAGCATCCTGAAGAAGGAGACTAAGACATTAGCATATATGAGAAAGCATGAAGTTAGTTATACTGAAGCTAAGAGGAAAGTGGAAAGTTTAACACACAAACCTGATACTTCCTATGCTGAAGCAGTAACTAACATCACTCCTAGTGCAGGTAATGTCAGCCAACAGCTTGCATCCAAGGATAAAGAAATTGCTGTACTCAAACAAACCGTTAAAGAATTAAATATCAAAGTTGGTCGATCAAATGACTGCATCAACCCAGCATAAACATCACAAGGAGGATGATACTGAATCACAGTCCGGAGCGCACCTTCCCGTCCGGGCTACTCCTGTGAGGATTTCGACTGGATCGCGATCGGCTTCTCGAGAGAGAAGCAGATCGCAATCTGTCAGTCGTCTCCCTCGCCAGGAGGTGCAGGACATGGAGGCTTCTGTCTCCAAACCATCCCGAGAGAGGTCCCCGGGAAGCGAGGGAGAGGAGGCGTCTCCCTCCCATAAGAAGAAAATAAAAACTGGTAGACAAGGCACTTCCAAACCCCATAAAACGTAATCTTCGCGTCGACCATTATACAATGGAACTGTCTAAGTATTAGATCTAAAGTAAATGACCTTAAATTAGCCTCGTCCTATGCTCCCGATATTATAGTTCTCCAAGAAACGAATTTAACACACCTCGTCTCTGACGAGGTCGTTTCGCTGAGGAACTACCATCTATGTCGGAAGGATCGTGAGGGTAGGGGTGGAGGCGGAGTCGCCATGTACATCCACTAAAGCCTCCCTTTTACAGAAGTGACTATTGATTCTACTTTGGAGTTTGTCGCATGCAAAGTAAAAATTAATGGCACATATCTGGCTATATTTTCAGTTTATTGTCCACCTGATACAGTGATACCCTATGATGAGCTCTTTGCTCTTCAGGAACGTCTGCCACAAAATAAAGTAATTTTAGGTGATTTTAATGCCCATCATACGTTTTGGGGTTCCCTGCGGGTGGATGGTAGAGGTGAGCAAGTAGTTAAGTTGATTAATGAATCAGATTTAATCCTTCTGAACGATGGTAGTCCGACGCGGGTGGACGATAATACCGGTAATTTGAGCTTTATTGACTTATCACTGGTCTCTTCATCAATAGCAGCCAAGTGCCTGTGGCACACCATTGATGACTCTTTGGGAAGCGATTATCTTCCTATTTTGATTGAATATTCATGTGACACAGTGAGAACGCCTTCAGCACCTAAATTTAACATAAAAAGAGCAGACTGGGTCGCCTTCACAACGAGTGTCAAGCTCGAACTTGTTGGAGAAACCATTGATGATAAAGTAAACAATATTCAGAATTCGATTATAGAAGCAGCATTGCTATCCATTCCTAAAACTTCGACAGATAGCGTTAAGCATAGAATTCCATGGTGGACACCAGATTGCCGCAGGGCGCTGTGCCGACGCAATAAGGCCTAAAGGCTTTTCAAAAATAACATCACAAATGAGAACTTTTGCAATTACAAACTAGCAAGAGCTAGGGCTCGTAGAGTAATAAGACAAGTAAAAAGAGACTCCTGGCAGAGCTTTGTCTCTACAATAAACAGTAATACAAAAACATCAGAGGGTTTGGTCCACTATTAATAAAATTAATAAGAAAAAACATCTTTCAAAATTAACATTCCTTTGAAGAGGGTAACAATTTTTGATTCACCTAGAGACATTGCTAATGCACTCGCCCCAAACAGTTCTCTCATACAAACAGCTCAGCTAATTACCATCCCACCTTCCTGACCAATCAAGGAAAGGCTGAGCTGCAACCAATTCACTTTGCCACAGGAGATAAACTTTGATTACAATAAAGATCTAACAATGGATGAGCTTGTCCGAGCCCTAGAAGCATGTAGAGGAACACCCAGGCCCCGATGAGATTCGATATGAGATGATAAAGCATCTTAATCACGATCACATGATTAAGTTGCTAGGAGTGTACAATGGAATTTGGAAAAGCCACACTTTTCTAAACTCATGGCACTTCGCCCACATCATTCCCATATTGAAAGGAGGGGGTAACCCCAGACTTGCCATCTCCTACCGCCCAATTGCGTTGACAAGTTGTAATTGTTAACAGTAGGCTATTGCATTTTTTTGAATTCCAGTAATTTACTAGTTGATGAGCAGTGCGGCTTCCGCAAGGGACACCAAACTCTCGATCAACTAGTAAAGCTGGACAGTCATATTCAAGAGGCCATTGCCAAAAAAGATTTTTTGATTTCAGTATTTTTAGATATAGAAAAAGCCTACGACATGACACTTTAAAACTTTATGCTTTTGGATTACGTGGAAACTTGCCTTGTTTTATTCAAAATTTCCTTTCTGACAGAACTTTTGCTGTCAAATTATTTTCTGACAATGTCACTTTTTTGGACATTTTTGGAAGTGTCTTGTCACCAACATTATTTATATGTATGATTAATGACATCTTACTAGCTCCTCCTCGGAATCTTAAATGCTCACTGTATGCTGATGATTGTGCATTATGGCATTCCAGCAATAATGCAGAATTCTCAGCAAATCGCATCCAATTGGCACTGGATATGATTCATAACTGGGGCCTCCAGTGGGGTTTTAAGTTTTCCACTAGAAAGAGTATTCGGGTAATTTTTCACGTAGGAGGATGCCGAACATAAGGCTAACTCTAGACTACCTCCCAATACCTATTCAAAATTCTGTTAAATTTTTAGGTCTACTTTTTGATAGTAGAGTCAATTGGAAAGATCACATTGGTCAGTTAAAAAATAAATGTCAAAGAACACTAAATTTATTAAAGTGCATTTCTGGTAGTAAATGGGGAGCTGATAGACAGTCTTTGCTAATGGTATATAAAGCCCTGATTAGATCTAAAGTAGATTATTGGTTAATCATGTATGGTTCGGCATCGAGAACAAGTTTGAAAGGTTTGGATGCTGTGCAGAATGCTTGTTTGCGTGTGTGTCTTGGAGCCCTGAAGTGCACTCAGATCGAGCGTCTTGAGGTGGAGTCAGGAGTACCTCCCCTCCGACTCAGACGCGGCCAGTTAACCCTGCCGCAAAGGTGGCTCGAGACCCGTGCCACCCTAATGGCAATGGAGGCACTAGGCCCTTTGCCACGAGACTCCACGACCTCGTCGAGAAAGTCAGTATAGATCTCTCTACCATCGCCCCCCTAACGGAAGCCGCCTTGCCGCGGTGGGGGGGCTTGAGGTCCCAATGATCTGGTGAGCCGGACCAGAGGGATACTGGAGGGGTCACCAGTGAGGGATGAGACAAAATGGCTTCCTGGTGCACCAAGGCCTATGAGAGGGGATGGTGTACCCACCCCTGGTTCATTCCATCTTGGACCAGGGAGGGCTCTCCCACGTGTTTGCCGTGCGTGGCATCCCGTATTACCAGGAGACAGGAGTCTTGGAGGTTGAGCGATGCTGCACACTGTGCCCTGCAGCTAGCAACACACCTCTTTGGTCCTTTATTCTGGTTAGACAGGTGGCTTGATCAAGGCCCAGTCAAGTCAATCGGCTAGTCAAATATGGCTAGGGTCAAGCAGGCACTATTCAGTCAGTAGCGCATAGGTGCATCAGTACTTTTGGTTGAAAAAGTGGCTGTTGGGTTTATATTTCCTCTTAACCCAAAAACTTTTTGGCCT
>NC_051389.1:49233414-49235914 GCF_015228065.2 Penaeus monodon
TCCACAGCATATCGTTCTGCACTTTCGGCAATGGATGTTTCTTTTGAGCGATATATTTACGGTGTGAGGTGGTGCCAGCTCCCTGGAAATGGAGGAAACCATCCAAAGATCAATCTCACTCAAGGTGGCGTTCATCTGTCCTCTGAATCTTTTTCTTGACTGTAAACTTGTAAACTCGATCCTTATTGAGTCATGATGTAAATAGAATAATAAAGGGAAGTATAAATAAATATGAATAAGCGCACTTTCTTGTTCTTCACTTCACTGTTTTATATATTTTTTATTCAACATGAATTTTTTTAATATGCCGACAGATCACCATATCCAGGTATGCACTAGAGGTGTATGCTGTTCACATTTGTTTGTATTATCTCTTGGAGGCCCCTTTTATACAATATCTTAACTATACAATATCTTAATTAGTCACCAATTTTAAAAATCCTAAAGGCACTTTCACACTACGTTGCCCATGGATTTGAGGTTTTTCTGACGCAGCGACCGTTTCCGTTTCAAAACATTTTCGTTTTGATCTTGTGCTACGAAGGATGCACCAGTATACTACTAGAATATTTTGGCATTGATCAGTAGCATAAAAGGAATTAACGCTAGTACAACCTTGCCTACAGAATGTCATTCTACAACATAGAAAGTCTCCATTATATAATTATATCTATTTGAAATAATGTAATATGAGGATCTCCTTGTGTTTCCCTGAGACCTAACTTGTAAATATTATGCACTACATTTAAAAAAGACTTGCTCTGCTGCTGCTGTTTTGTGACCACCACAAACATACACACACCAGGCTGTCTGTTGAATTTGGGCCCACCCCCCTTTCTTTATACATTTTGTGGACTTGATAAATTCGAGAATCGCAGCAGCTACCTCTTTAGGTGGTGCTAGTTTAGATATATGTTATTCTCACTACAAATACTAGCCTATAAACATATGTAGTATAGTAAATCTCTTAGACAAAATGTGATGACCTAAACCAGAGAGTGGAATATTCATCCTATATGGATTCCTTTTATATTAACCTGTTATATACTGTTCTCTAGATAATAAAATACCAAAAAACAGTTCTTCTGCCGTATGTCAACAGAGAATTCTGATAATAAACACACAAATAAAGAGATTGACATTTATTTCTGCAAAGGAGAACTACATCCAAAGAATTTGCTATCTTCCACCCCAACTCCTCATGGCTTAATCAGCTACGCTTTTTTAAAGGGGTATAATATTAGCTGTTTTATTATTACATGCTACCATTCTTTTTTCTTGAGCCCAGGGCCACTTCTCTCCCTCTTCGGCTTCTGTTGGAGCTGATAACTTTGAAGCCAGCACATTTTATCATCTGGAGGTATGGCCATAGAAGTTGGAAGAAACCTCCTTGACTGAGACTCTTCTCTGTTTGGAAAAATATATTACGTATTTAGCAGAGAGCTGTTCTGTAGAAGGTGAGCTAATTTATTGCATGTCAAAGCAGTGTCCTTTTTCGAATTCCATTTTGATTACATTTTACTCTTCCTAATCTTATAAGATACAATTTCGACACATCTTAAAGAAGTATGCTACACTGGTGTCCGCAACATGATAGTGCTTGACTTCCTGAGTCCTGAAACTGCTACGAAATTTCGACCAACCACAGCGTTTGAGCCTTCTCTGCGTAAGTGCCGGATATTGCTTAATAGATTAATGTCACCTCCCGTGCCTTTTCATTATCAAAATCAAATATATAACCATGTCAAATATCTTCTTCCAGGTACTTATTTCTTTCACTTATTAGGATACTTCGGGGATTTTCACTTGCTAAGATGCAGTTAATACAAGAGTATCATAATTCAAATACTGAAGTGTAATTCTGCAGCTCTCCATGCTTTATTTTCCATTTTGTACCTATTCTGAAGGATTTTCAACTCAGATAATAACTTCATCTTAATTTATATGAAAGCAAGAAAGAATAAAAAGTACTTATCTGTTTTCATTACCTACTACATCCGTGTACACCGTCATGGCTATTTGTTTAATTTTCTTCAACAAATGACGAGAGTTGAATAACAAGTCCTGCAGGAAATCCACTTGTGACATTTCTGTATCCAGCTTTATCACGTCAATCTCTTCTCCCTCCAACCCTGCTGCCCTTAGGAAGTTAACGAATCGGTCCACCTGTGTGATAAGAAAGAGAAAAAATGAGCAGGTACAGTTGCCTCGAGAAGTCTGAATATTCTATTTTTATTATTATTATATTTGTGATAAGGCTTAAACTTCGAAAAAATCACAACCGTTTTGCTCATATTTTTCTGTTTTGATGATAGATGTAAATCATGATAGCATCTCAAAAGTTAAATGTGGTATATTTTTGGGAAATATACGAAGAGGCGTTTGTCAAGGGTTAGTAGCACACCTATTTATAAAGAAACGGTTATGGGTCCTGGAAAGACAGACGAGTAGTGGGAGTGTATAGCAGACACCAAAATGGTAGTTACTGTTATGTGAAACG
>NC_051389.1:49245914-49255556 GCF_015228065.2 Penaeus monodon
TAAATCTAATCAACGCTGAAATCATGACTCGAGCGTCGCATTCGCATCATTTGCGGTAATGGTGGTAATTTCGCTCAGGGGCGGAAAGTGAGCTCATTTTGGCGCCTGCTCACGTGCCTCTCTCTCTCTCTCTCGATGAGCCGCTACTCTGACTTTTAATTTGATCTAAGCACGTTCCTCGATCTGCCCGTTCTCCAGAGTTATCAGCAAATAAATCAACATAGTAAAAGGGGACAGGGGGGGGGGGGCAAAGAAAGAGAGGTGAGAGAAGGTAAAGTTTAGAAATCAAATGAACCGACAGCGCTGTGTGTGTGTGTGTGTGTGTGTGTGTGTGTGTGTGTGTGTGTGTGTGTGTGTGTGTGTGTGTGTGTGTGTGTGTGTGTGTGTGTGTGTGTGTGTGTGTGTGTGTGTGCGCGCGCGTGCGTGCGTTCAAGCTCGTTTGCGTGTGCGTGCGTGAATGCGTATATAAACCCTCAGAATTAATATTGGTAAAACCGAATAGTTCACAATGGTTGTTTTAGTCATCGAAAAGTCGATGAGAAGGAATTAATCAGTGGGATTTAGTTATATTCCCAATGTGTACCTGCACAATGTTTTTAATATTCTTATATCCAATATGATTTGTTCTTTTGCCAATGCATACAAAAAAGTGACAGATTTTAGACCTTTTAGCAACTTCTTTTACATTAAACAGGCCAGGAAGTGATTTTCTTTCAAACATTTTCGATCTGAATATTTCTGTCCGTGGATGCAATTACCATAGCGTGATTTCACCTTTTTTGAGAGAAAAAAAAAAGTAAAGAAATTTGATAAAAACCTGATATCATAAAACAATTTCATCGTTTGATGATTAGAGGAAGTAATCTACCTTGATAAAAAAAAAATATTGCATGCTATTTTGCATACTCTCTATCACTCTCTGCCATATACAAATCTATAATAAAATACAAACTGGAAAAAACACCTGCCTGTTAAAAATGTCTTAGTACAAAGCCTCTTTTCAATTTTTTTTACCATATTTCATAATCCCTGCTGGTAATGAGGAAACAACGGTATTTGTTACCATTTTAAAACACTTAGATATAATTAGAGGTGGATCGGATACCTCGATCTCCTGGATTAAAACATACTGAATAAACACGACATTTTACGTTGGAGGACGAGAGAGAGAGAGAGAGAGAGAGAGAGAGAGAGAGAGAGAGAGAGAGAGAGAGAGAGAGAGAGAGAGAGAGAGAGAGAGGGAGAGAGAGAGAGAGAGATTATTTGAAGTTCAACTTGCAGTTACATTTCTTTATATAAACATAACAGATATATATTAATCCATAATCTCTTTCTAAATATGTGGTGGCAGGGGAAAGAGGTTAATAGATGTATTAGAGAGGTGTCCCCCCTCCCCTCCCCCCGCATATTGGTAGCACAGATAATTAAAACTGTAACATAATTTGATACACATATTCTCGGCCCCCCTATTCCTGAATATATCAACGATATATCCAAACTCATATCTAATTATCTGAAGATTTCAGGTACCTGCGGCAAAAATGTCTTGACTAAAATATCCCACAATAAATTGGCGTCGCTCTATCTCTAATGTATTACTGCAATCTAATCTTTCTTTCTTTCTGTAAGTTCTATATATCTTATATTTCACAAACAAAATGAGACAATTATTATGTTATGTACCTAAACAAGTTGTATATATTTCCCCCTTTTTGTGTACATGTTATATATATAATATATATATATATATATATATATATATATATATATATATGTATATATGTATATATATATATATAATATTATACACATATATTTACATATATAACATATATATTTACATATATATATATAATATATATATAATATATATTTAATATATATATATATATATATATAACACACATACATATATATATATATATATATATATATATATATATATATATATATATATATATATATATATATATACACACATAATGTGTGTGTCAACACACACACACACACACACACACACACACACACACACACACACACACACACACACACACACACACACACCCACACACTTAGTCATGAATAGTTGCAAGTGTAGCGATTGGAGATGATAACCAGGATTGATTGGATATTTAGCTTTTGATTTCGTGTTAATTGCAAAGATTTTCACACACGTAGACCAATCGCATGTGTGATCAAGTTATAGTGATATAAAACATTGATTAAAAATATTTAGACTCGTGATTGTTTGATCACTTATCAATCCATCTATCTGTCTATCTTCAACTATATACAGTATGTGTTCGTGTGTTTAGAGCACACACACACACACACACACACACACACACACACACACACACACCACACACACACACAACACACACACACGCAAACACACACACACACACACACACACACACACACAACTCACACACACAAACACCACACAAACACACCCACACACACACACACACACACAAATCCCTCGCCGCCAGTGGATGGTAACCCCGGTCATTCCTTGCACACAGGGGTCATTTAGAAGCAAAATGAAACAGACAGTATGCCACACCAAGAATATCCTTTGGGTAACAAGTGGAATCAAACTAAACCTTTAAACCTTAATCTCTCTCTCTCACACACACCCCACAATCTCTCTCTCTCTCTCTTCACACACACAACACCACACACACACACACACACACACACACACACACCACACACACACACACACACAAACCCAGACTTACAAACACGCATAAAAAAAAGTACTCGCCCCAATGCAGAGCCGAGACCACTGTCGTCGATCGCAAAGAGAATCACCCCAAGAAGAAGGGTTCCAGTGACGAGCAGAAACAGCCTTCTCATTCTGACCTTCACGGGGGACATACTGTTCTTGGGAGTTTCCTGCAGAGGAAGGGCCGGGAAGGTTTACAAATTAGTCCTTGTTTTGTTATGATTAGATTTGTCTAACTCTCAGTTTCCCTCTCTCTGTATGTATATATATATATATATATATATTATATATGTATGTATATAATGTATGTATATATATATTATATATATATAAAAATAAAAATACATAATATATATATTTAAAATAATTATATATATATATAAATACATAATATTATATATATATATATATATATTATGTACATATATATTATATATATATTATATATATATATATAACTATATATATATTATATAATATATATATTAATACATATATTTGTTGAACTTAAAGCTTTCTATTATATAACATTCTATAACAGTGGTTCCCAAATTTTCCAAACTGAATACCGGAAGATTAAACACAAAGATATATTTCACTAATAAAGATTTAGTAAACCAATATATTTAGCAGTTTTAGCTTTGTCAGTATTATGGAATTGTAAATCCCCCAGTAATATAGTCTTCACGTTATTGTTTAATGGGATGATGTCTTTGCTGCATATTTTGCCATTGAGATTTTTTTAAAAAAATACAAATATTCATTAACAGCTCCCATTGCCTGTCGGCCCTCTGCCGCCCCCGTTTGCCTCACCGCCCCAAGGTCTTTCCACCCACTGCGGGAAACACCTTTCTATAAAACTGATAATAATAATGATAATAATAATAATAATAATAATATAATAATAATGACATAACAATGGTAATGATAATAATAATGATAATGATAATGATAATAATAATAATTATAATAAAACATCAGAGACAAAATAACATGAGATAAATGAGAGAGTTAAATCACGGAAGAACACCCTTGACACCATACCAGTGGAGTTGGAATAAGAGATCGACAGGTTGGTTGTTACTGCAGAGCTCTTGACGCCGCACTCACTTCACTCCGGGGTCTTGCTCATGAGTGAAGCGGAAGACATGATTTGATGACTCCTTCCCCTCCACCCCCTTCGCCACTGATTGAATATTTTTAGATTAATTAAAGAGAAACATTTCAAATACGAAGACACACTAACACGCACATAGCAAAGGATACATGCTTGCATTCACGCACAGCATAGACATACACTCACATATATGGATGTGTGTCAGTGTGCGTGTGCGTCCCTTTGTGTGAATGTACAAAATCAATTAAACAAGAAATACCCAAGGAAGGTAATTGTGCCTTCCAGTATTGCAAAATTAGAGATAATTTTGAGGGGACAAACGACGCAGGTGGTGTCAGAATGCTCAATTGGACCAGAAATCCGTTGCCCACACGAAGAAACAGCACTGCATACCTTTTATGCTTCGTTTTCTAAATCTTATAATCTCCGTACACTGCCGCATTTCTTGTTGAATAGTTTTTATTACAATGTAATACAAACTGCTGGTTTCAGATGTCTAATAACTGTTAACACACCATATCCTCTACTTTATATTTCTTTCCTTACGATGACATATTACAACTTCTAGGTACTGGGGACACAATAGGTCTTTAATTATAAATATGCCTGTCAAATTTTAGGCGACCAAATGAACTGCCTAAAATTATTAAAAATCCCCCCCCTCTCTGAGTATGGGTGAAGAAAAAAAATTATTTTTTACTGGACCACAAGCAAAATTTTACAAGGTTTTACTCCCGCCATCACAACAGATATACTTGACCGGGAGTGAACCAATAGCTCTGTTTTAATTCATAAAAAAAGAGAGAAAAAAAAATGAAAATCAATCTTAGCCAACTAAGGTACCGATGGCTCCCGGCCATTTCTAGACCAAGAGTGCCTAATGACTGAAAAGAAAATGAACAAATAAATGAAATATATTGATCTAATTCCTGAATCACAATCTGACATTTTCTAAACTCAACTTAGAAATGGCAGGTCGTGCTTAATAAAAGTAATCCTCGTTCACAGCGAAAAGGTTATGAATACGATGAAAGTACGAGTGACGACAGTGAACTTGTTATTTTATATTCATATTATATGTTAATGACATCCCTTAAGAAAGTGAATGATTTGTCAAAATAACGTTATGAGAAAAAATTACATAATCTTATGAATTTAAAAGATTTTAGACATATTCTTTGGCTATACATTTAAGCGACAGTTCTAATTGTGAAATAATAATTGACCATCAAGAACTACCTACCTGGAAGATGTCATTCACGACACTTGAGATAAGTTTATTGCAAAAAGAGAGAACATGAGTTTTACATTTGTCACCAAGCCTCTCTCTCAGTTAAGAAGAACATTAGATACCGTAAACTGCATATTTCAGAATTATGTGGAAGGATAACATAAATTGTCACATCATATTTCTCATGGATGCTAACGTACGCGAAATGCTAATGGAATGTATCTGCCGAGTTACTGAGTTGGTTTATGACCATTGTAAGGTTTTCTCATCTTGAGGGAACGGATTACTTGAAAAATCTGTTCTGTTAAAATAATAAAGGCATCTCTGGCAGGTGCTGGCCAATAAAAGGTAAACTTTAGCTTGTAAACCTTATGCAACCTTTAAGTAAACACGTTCGTCAATTTCTAACTGGAATGAAAAACGGCACATACACAACCTTGTCTTGTTGACCAAGCGACGCCACAGTAAAGGGTAATCCAGGCGTGCACAAAAACACCGAGTCTTCAGACGTATGGGTTTCTTTTTCACAGGTATTTATACAGGTGGCCACCTCATTGTAGCAATAGTTGTTTAAACCAAACCAAACTACAATTACGTATGGCTATATTATGAAACAATGCTGTCAAACAACAACAGATAATAATAAAAAATAAGCAAACAGGTGGAAAATTTACTTTAAATAGACATCGAAAACTGATTATCAACACATTATAAGCACCGTAAGTAAAAATAAGTAAAATCGTAAACTTAAATTGCAAAACAAAACCCAGAACAAGGTAAAGTCAATTACATGTGATTACCCGAGTGTCCTCTGTGAGCCTTTGTTAATTCATAAAATCAATAATTAAGGTAACTCGGCAAGTCGTGAATATATAATGAGAAAAGTTATCTTAGAAGAGTAAAACTTCGATGATCAACAATCATAAAAAAGTTAAGATTAAAACATTTTCTTTGAGTTAATAAGTCTAACTTAAAGCAGGTTGCAAATACTAAGATAAGTGGAGGGATTCGTGGTTATGACAATAAATTACAATAATGGCTATAAATAGGAGCCAGTAAGAGAGAGAGAGAGAGAGAGAGAGAGAGAGAGAGAGAGAGAGAGAGAGAGAGATAGACAAATAGATAGATAGATAGATAGATAGAGAAGAGTTTAGTGAGTAGAGTTGAAGTTGAGATGATCAATTGAAAGAGAGAGAGGAGGAGAGTTTAAGTTAAGTTTGTTTAAGTTTGCTTTGATTCCATTTGTTACATGGATTTCATGGTGTGACATACTGTCTGTTTGATTTTGCTCACGTGTGTCAGCTGGTGCTGACTCGGCTGAACCGAGTCCTTACCCGCCGTGGTGCCCAGCCACAGCAGTAACCTCCAGGCGACAGTTGCAACTTCTCGCGCCTGGGCGGGGCGCGAACCGCCGACCCCTCGGATGAGAGGCCGACACGTTACCATTGTACTTGACGCCAATGGTAACGAAAACTGAGAGAGAGAGAGAGAGAGAGAGAGAGAGAGAGAGAGAGAGAGAGAGAGAGAGAGAGAGAGAGAGAGAGAGAGATTTAGGTCCCTATATAAGCTTACGAAGGACTTCTTGCATTTAATAGAGGGCATAAAACTAGCAAAATGAGAACGCTCACCTGGTTAATTCGCCACTCAAGTGTTCCAAACTGATCGGGACACTAAGGGCGAAACTCGGGAAATAGTCTTAATAATGGTTTAATATAGTATGTACATTATGGTCTGATAGCAATACTAGCAGCTGTAGTCGTGTTTGTGTGAGAGGGAATAATCTGAGGCGTGGTGGAACGGAAACTTCACACAAGTTATGATAAATAAATTGTATATTCTATTACAATGTCAAATATTTCAAAATGTTTTAGAAAGACGGCTATTAATGGCACGTAAACAACAGCTGTATAGTACCTTCAACAAAACAAACATTTCAGCCGATGAAGTACAGTAACATATATCATATACATATCTAACATGTATCTTTGAAATGCTTGTGATTAAATATTCTTAATCGTTACTATCTAACTGTATCGCGCAGTTCACGACATATATATATATATATATATATATATATATATATATATATATATATATATATATTATATTATATATATATATATATATATATATATATATATATATATATATATTATGCTCCACCTCTCCAGCTGATGCCAACAGAACATCTGCTATGACATATTCTACATGTTTGTAATTTAAATAATTATAGCTAAACTGAAGATTATAGCTTTTGAAAATATCTTAATGTATTCATGTTCTAACAAAACTAATAAAACATTAATAGTAATAGGTACACAACATTTATCCATGATAACATAAGAGATCAAATCATACATCAGATCATAAAATAAACTTATATACTCCAAGAAATTTCATGAAACGGAATCATAATTTATACGAATTATCTAGACGTTATTGATTTTTTTTAATAAGGTAAAAGGAAAGATAATAATGTGTATTCCTAACCAAGATAAGATACATTTTTCTACGAAGCAAACAGACTTTACTTCCCTGAAAATTAGTACAAAAATATATATCATATCTCTCATTTCAGGCTTAAGTGATGACTGTTTCTAAATATATAAAATTCAACCTTTTCCATTTTCTCGCTTAAATACCACCACACAACCTATATTTGAGGTAAATTAACACTTTACTCATCAATTTATACGCTTGGAAATGCAGAATATAGGATATTTATGTAGACAAGCTGGAGCGAGTGCTGCTGTAAACAAAAGTTAATGGTGAGTGTGATGCGGTATATTAAAAAGACTACACTTCCACTTTTATTTTCCATATTTGTATACTATTTGCCCTTCTTCTTTAAAGTTTAGTGTCACTAAAAGTAACAACTTTAGTAAGGGAATTAAATTTGCTATTGTACAGTTTAATCTCATCTTTAGAAGATTTCATCGTCTTCTCATATACACTAAACTGCAAACTGTTTTAGTAACTGAAATAAGATGTCCACTATTTATAAATCTTTGAAATAAGTATTTCCAAGCACATTAAACGAATACGTAATGAAATATAAAAACAGTAATATCAAATGTAGCAAAAACGGCATGCATGCTAGTAATGTAGATCTAGCATTCGAACTGCATTATCAAGGTCATTGTTCTATCAGTAAATATAAAGTACTTACACCACAAGTGTTTTGTAAATATCATATCTGATGGAGAAAGGCAGAAAGAATACGTCTTTTTTCCCATTTTATTTGAATAACTGCCGTAATGTGTTCGTTTTCTCTTCCTTTCCAAATGGGCCGAATCGTATGCGATTCATGAATCACGATGATAATGGTACCGATGAATTTCTCTCATCCTCTAGTATTCTTATTTGTACACGAATCATTGTGTGGAAGCCCCTTATACCCCACCATTTTGGCTCTGATGGTATGGGGTGGCAAATAGGATGACTAGGAATGATTTGTATATGTAAGAAAGGTAGGCAAATTATCTTACGTATGAGGCCTTGCATACATAAACATGTACACACACACACACACACACACACACACACACACACACACACACACACACACACACACTACACTCACACACACACACACACACACACACACTCACACTCACACTCATTCACTCAATCACACATACACACACAGTTATATATATACATATTTGTATATACATACATACACATACATTTTGTATATATATGTATATATACATGTATATGTATAAGTATACATATATATACACACCACACATATATATGTATATATACATATACATACATTTATATACACATACTTATAGATATACATATACATGTGTGTATATACATACATATATATTACACACACACACACACACACACACACACACACACACACACACACACACACACACACACACACACACAATAATATATATATAATATATAATATATATATATATTTATATATATATATATATATATATATATATTATATTATATATATATATATATATACACACACACCCACACCACAACACATATATATATATATATATATATATATATATATATATATATATATATATATATATTATATATATATATATATATGTTCCATATAACTAAGAATGATATCTCAGACATATTCTGCATCTGCCGTGAGCTATCAGTTTCACTAATAAACCCCTTCTGCAGAAACCACTGCCCAGCTGCCAGCAGCTTCACCGTAACCCTGGCACAAAGACCTGGTTTATATATCTATATATATATATATATATATATATATATATATATGATATATATACTCATATATATATTCATATATATATATATATATATATAGATATATATATATATATAATAAATATTATATATATATTATATATATATATTATATATATATAATATATATATATATATATATATATATTATAGATATTATATATAAAATATATATATAATATATATATTAATATATATATATAATAAAACATACATTTATAAATATATATATAATATATATATATATATATATATAATATGATATATATATATGATATATATTATATATATATA
>NC_051389.1:49255656-49270656 GCF_015228065.2 Penaeus monodon
ATTAATATATATATATATATATATATATATATATATATTATATATATATATACACATAAATATATTATATATATATATATATATATATATATATTATATGTATATATATATATATATATATATATATATATATATATATATATATATATATATATATATATATATATATATATATATATAATATAATATATATATATATATATACGCACACAGTTTAGCTCTAGGTGCAATAATATCCTCATCGTTGCTGAATAATACATCGTAGAGTGCAGCAGCAAATTTGAGCTTCCCCTTTTCTTCCAGTTTCACACCAGCTACAGGCGTTCCGCACGCTCACCAGCGAGGTGCAGGAGTTTTACATATGACTCCGCCCCATAAATAGGGGCGGAGATATTGGAAAATGTAGCACAAGATCTAGTGTTGAGTCCTACTAGAGGCGCAGCTACCTGATATGATAAACAGAAGCTATGTATACGTACTGACATCGCATAATAATGCACAATAAAATTATGAACTGCCGTGAAAGATAAGATGGTTTTCAGGCTTCCTCGTGCTACTGCAAAAAAAAAAGTTTTAGTAAAATAAGCAACGATAGTAATTTCTAACTATAGAAGGAGGACAAAATGGTGAGATTAGCAGGTTATTTCTTTATTTCTTTTGTTACTTCAGAGAAGTACAGGGGAATGTCTGTGGAATCCTTGCCTTCCATCAAAGGTTTGATTTATTCATTCCATTTGAATTGCATTAAACTTCGCTGCTTTACAATACGTGACACCCAGAAGCAGAAAGATCATGAAGTTTCATTATTCATGTACAGTTACACACTACACTTGACTTTATTCAGGTACTTTTGATAGAAATTTGGTTACATATGCATTTTCAGTATATAATTTTAACTCTGTTTATTTTTTTCTTATTTATTTACATTGTTTTCAGTTGTTAAAAAAATCAAGAAAAAATACGCCGGTTTTAATGTGGGGAAGTACCCTTCAAAATTCGCAGTTCGCTAGAAAATTACTAACACCAGTCTTCTGCATCAACATAAACCAATAGAACCTAGATTCCACATTTTATTGAATTTGAACTAATATCAAAGTCATAGGTGGCAGCTGATGAGTCACGTGATTGGAGGCGAGAAAGCTCCGCCCCAATCCTGTGACGTAACTGGGATTGACAATTAGCTGTTTTACCGTCATTATTATTTTTTCTAATGGTACACAGTACTTTGGTATATAACCTTCCTGATGGCTTTTGGTATCTTATGGTTGGTTGTGCTGTATTACAGATGTTTCATATAAGTACAAATATGCATGAAAATAATCAAGGTAGGAGGAATATGTCTAGCAATTCGATAAATGTTTAAAATTCGATAGTACATATATGGTAGTATTTTTTACTATTTGGCTATATCTTAACCTCAAGTAGTGTTCCAGAATTCAGTTAAAGAGTTTTTTTCCCTAATGAATATATGAACATTATTAGCCAAGCACAATTCTGGTCCACTAAACTCATATGTTTACGTAATGTTTATATATTTGGATACTGGCTTCGACTTTAAGCTCAATATTAAAAAAAAAATCAATACAAACCTTTCTGATTTCTTAGGGTTAGGTGATATATGAGATGTGGCGATTGTATTAATATTAACACAATCATTATAATAATACGCTCGCATGGTGCAGTTTATTACATGTTCTAGGAAATTTTAGAAAATAGTAAAAAACGACTTTTTACTGGAGAAATAAAAAAATGGAATACCCAAATTGAAAAAAAGAGAATAAACCCTGCAAATTTGTTTTCTATTTCGTTTTTACATTGATAGTCATATAATTTCCGGTGCAGTAAAATGAACTCGCCTAGTGAGGTAGCACCAATACCCTCCCTCAACCTCGGTGGTAATGAGGATGAAGCATATGAATAGAGGGGATGCTTGGTGCTCGGCGCAGACTCGAAATCCTCGGCCCTCCTCGCAAGAAAACATGACGAGGCCCCTCTTATCAAGACATGATATGCGAGAGGAAGAAGGTTATGATTAATTTTAGCACAGGAGAACACAACTGGTCGTTGAAATTCTGACTCTTGCTTACCAAATTGCGTTGATTGCCTACATTTTCTCGTGATTGGTTTGGGTGTCATATTACGATTTTTCTTTAGTTTTTTATGAATAGAAAAGGGGTTGAAGGAGCAACTAAAGCATTTTGTGGCAAGTAGGAATAATTATTAATTTGTTAATATATCTGATGTGTGGCGTTTTTTTATAGTGTGCTAGGGAATACTACAAACTGTATAATACATTTCATAATAACAGTAGTGTGTATAATACTGTATGTGTTTTTCTTTGCACGAAAGTTGTTTTCCCTGTTTTCGTTTAATCTGAAGCCCTTTGCATAATGGTGGTGACTCGTTAGATAAATTTAGTCCCAAATAAAAAAATTAGCACTTTGAATGCATTTCTATGAAATAAAATAAAAAGCGGATTGATTTGTTTAAAGTCAATCAGTACCCTATAAAAGCGAACATGTACACAAACCAACACACACACCACAGAAAACCAGACACACAGACACCCACACACACACACACACACACACACACACCCCCCCCCACACACCACACACCCACACACGCGCGCACGCACCCCCTTTATTTTTATGTCGGTAAGAAAAAATAAAAAAAATTTTTCTCTTGTACTGCACAGTATTTTTATTGTGTATTTTTACGTACATAAAATACAAACTGTGAATCAGTTTTTTTTTTTATTTTATTTTTTTTTTTTTTATTTTTTTAGATATCAGAGTTAAAAAAAATATTAATCTTTATCGATATCTTTGTTTAAGTGTAAGTAAACGGGCATCCTGGTTATTCCAAATGAAGTTACATCACGCCCAGTGTCACAGAATCAGAACCCCGGGGATGTGTGTAGTAAAGGAAGCTAAGATCGTGTTTTTGTATTTTTGCTTGCTGCGGGTTTTTAGTGTCTTTGAAACTTTTTTCACTTGTAAAGCAGTGTCAGCGTTTTTATGTTTTTTTGAACTTTTCCCCGTTTATGGGTTTATTTGTAGGTTTTTTATACTCGCGGGTTTTGTTTGTTTTCTTTTTTTATTTTGTTCATTCACACTTTATTTTTAGTTGCATTCTTTTAGTGCCGTTGGGCTGTTATTTAATACCCCCCGTAGAAAGGGCGTCCCCTTTAGCAAATGTCTTTTTCCGCGGACGGGATTTTCGATAGATGGCGCCACTGTCGAATCCACATACCCGCTTCCCTTTTGGAGGGTAGGGGTTATTGTTCCCGATGGCATTAGGTGGAGCAGGGAGACGTCATCCGACACCTAAATTTTTTATGAATAACACTTTTTTAACGCGCAGCAGAAAAATAAAGTCTGTGCCACAAGAGCTACTCTGGACCCCCGGGCCCCTCTCGTCTCGCTAAAAATTATTGCCTCGATTGTAAATAATTTGAAAAAAGTAAAAAAAAAAAGTAATTACAAAACCTCGCATTTTATAGTGCTTTGCCGCACCTTCAGTGCTTTTTTTTTTCAGGTGACACGGGGCACAGTAGTAGTAATCAGCCCCCTCAGCCCCGCAGCTTCTTCTACACCGGGTACCCCTTTGGGCCTTCCCCCGGGGTAGGGAGGCCAGTAGTCTGGGGCGCCCTTTTGGGGCCCATTTTTTCTTTTTTCTAATTTTTTTTTCACCTAAGTGATTTTTGACCTGCCGGAGTTCCTCGTGACCCCCGATTCTTTTGGGGGATGGGCATCGACCCCGTCCTTCGCCTAGGCAATTTCGGGGGGAAAGGAAGGGTCCTCCAAGTTAGGTCTTTGATCCCTTCAGGACAACAATTTTGAGAAAAGGGGGCGGACCGGGTCTGATGCCCGGGATGGATGATCCCCCGGCTACCCTTCTCCTCCAAAAGGAGGAGGGGCGATCATGCCCACTCTAGCCCAAACTAAATGTGAACAATGGAACCCCCACAACCCTAGAGACCCCTTTTAAAAATCCCTCCGAGAAGAAAGGGTTCGCGAATGAAAAAGCGTGAATGAAAATCAATCGCTTTTGAAGAAAACCCCTTTATCATAAAAAAGGTCCTGTGGTAAAGGGGGAGGGCGATTTTGATTTGTAAAAAAATTGAGAAATGAAGCTCCTTGTTAAGACAATACAACCCCCCGATTAAGGATTTATTTAAAGCTATGAAAATTCATTTTTTTGGTTAAAGAGCTATTCCTTTTGGGCCCCAAAATACCTGAAAGGGAGAATTTTTCACAGGGATTTGGGGGACGAGGAAGAAAGTAAATTTTTGCGGCATGAAGGCCCAAAAGAGTAGTGGGACGTTATGAAACCCAAGAAGGACGGAAGTGCGAACGAAAATGGACGGTTTTTTTTTTCCCTTTATTTGGAAAAATCCAGAGTATGTAAACGGGGTTAGAACGTTTCAAGTAAGCCTTAGCCCAAAACCCAATGCATTGTAATAGATCCCAAAATTTCGGACAACCTCAAAGATGTATTGATAAGACTCAAAATATTTGTTTCCCCGAAAAATGTGCGAAGCCTATGACACCATCACATGAAGCCAGATTCCAAATGTGCAAACTGGGGAGGTCCCACATCGGATTGCTGAGTGCAGCATCCGAAGAAGGAGACTGGACATTAGCTATTGAGAAAGCTGAAGTTAGTTATACTAAAGCAAGGGAAAAGTGGAAATTAACACAAAAACCTATATTCCTATGCTAAGCAGTAACTAAATCCTCCTAGTCAAGTAATGCACCCAACGTTGCATCCAAGGAAAAGAAAGCTGACCCAAAAAAAAACCGTTAAAGAATTAAATCAAAGTTGGTCGACCAAGACCATAAAACCCAGCATAAACATCACAAGGAGGATGATACTGAATCACATCCGGACGCCCCTTCCCGTCCGGGCTCTCCTTGAGGATTTTCGACGGATCGCGATCGGCTTCTCGAAGAGAACAGATCGCAACTGCCCGTCGCTCCCTCGCCAGGGTGCAGGGAATGGGGTTTTCTGTCCCCAAAAACCATCCCGAGAGAGGCCCCCGGGAAGCGGGAGAGGAGGCGTCCCTCCTAAGAAAAATAAAAATGGAGACAAGGGCCCTTTCCCAAACCCATAAAACGTAATTTTCGCGTGACCATTATACAATGGATGTCTAAGTATTAGATTAAAGTAAATGACCTAAATTAGCTCGTCCTATGCCCCGACATTATTTTCTCCAAGACGCTTTTAACCCCCTCGTCTCTGACGGGTCTTTCGCGGGGAACTACCATCTATGTCGGAAGGACTGAGGGTAGGGGTGGAGGGGAGTCGATGTAACCCACTAAACCCTCCTTTTACAGAAGTGACTTTTGATTTATTTTGGATTTTGTCGACAAAGTAAAAATTAAGGCACATATCGGCTATTGTTCAGTTTTTTGTCCCCCTGATACAGTGACCCCCTTTTTGATGAGCCTTGTCTTCAGGAACGTCGCCACAAAATAAAGTAATTTTTGGATTTTAAGCCCCTCATCTTTGGGTTCCCTGCGGGTGGTGGTAAGGGGAGCAAATAGTTAAGTTGATTAATGAACAGTTTAATCCTTTTTGAAAAGTGGTAGTCCGACGCGGGTGGGCGATAATACCGGTAATTTGAGTTATTTATTACACTGGTCTCTTTATCAAAAGCAGCCAAGTGCCTGTGGGACACCATTGATGACTCTTTGGGGAAACGATCATCTTCCTATTTTATTGAAAATTTTTGCGACACAGTGAGAACACCTTTAGCACTAAAATTTTAAAATAAAAAGAGCGACTGGGGTCGCCTTCACAACGAGCGTCAAGCTCAACTTTTGGAAAAAAAATTGATGATAAAGTAAACAATATTCGATTTTGATTATAGAAGCAGCATTGCTATCCATTCCTAAAAATTCGACAGATAGCGTTAACTGAATTCCATGGTGGACACCAGATTTCCGAGGGCGCTGTGCCGACCAATAAGGCCTAAAGGGTTTTCAAAAAAAAACATCACAAATGAGAACTTTTGCAATTACAAACTAGCAAGAGTAGGGCTCGAGAGTAAAAACAAGTAAAAAAAGACTCCCGGCGAGCTTTGTCTCTACAAAAAAACAGAATACAAAAAACAAGGTTTGGTCCACTATTAATAAATTAATAAAAAAAAAACATCTTTCAAAATTAACATCTTAGAAGAGGGTAAAAATTGATTCACCTAGAGACATTTCTAATCACTCGCCAAAACGTTTCTTTATACAAACAGCTCAGTAATTACCATCCCCCCTTCCCGACCATCAAGAAGAGGTGACTGCAACCAATTCACTTTGCCCAGGAGATGACTTGATTTCAATAAAGATCTAACAATGGAGAGCTTGTCGAGCCCCAGAAGATGAGAGGAACACCCCGGGCCCCCATAATTCGATTGAGATGATAAAGCATCTTAATCACGATCACAGATTAAGTTTCTAGGAGGTAAATGGGAAATTTTAAAAACCCCCTTTTCTAAATCTGGACTTTTCCCCCCAAACATTCCCATATGAAAAGGGGGGGGTAACCCCCGACTTGCCATCTCCTACCGCCCAAATTTCGTGAAAGTTTTAATTGTTAAAATTTGGCTTTGCATTTTTTGAATTCAAATTTAAGTTGATGAGCAGTGGGCTTCGCAAGGGGGACCAAAACCCCGATCAAATAGAAAACGGACGTCATATCAAGAGGGCCTTTCCAAAAAAAATTTTTTGATTTCAGTTTTTTAAAATAGAAAAAGCCCATGACATGACAGGCGAATAGCCACTCAGAAAACTTTATGCTTTTGGATTAGTGGAAAAATTTCCTTGTTTTATTCAAAATTTCCTTTCGCAGAAAATTTTGCTGTCAAATTTTTTTTGACAAGTCACTTTTTTGGGCATTTTTGTCCAGGCAAAGGGGTCCACAGGGGGTGTCTTGTCACCAAAATTATTTTTTATGTATGATTTGACATCTTACTAGCTCCTCCTCGAATCTTAATGCTACTGTAGCGATGATTGTGCTTATGGGTCCGCAATAATGCGAATTCTCAGAAAAAGCATCCCAATTGGGGACTGGTATGTTATAACTGGGGCCTCCATGGGGGTTTTTAAATTTTTCCCCTAGAAAAAGTATTTGGGGAATTTTCACGTAGGAGGATGCCGAACATAAGGCTAACTCTAGACTACCTCCCAATACCTATTCAAAATTCTGTTAAATTTTTAGGTCTACTTTTTGATAGTAGAGTCAATTGGAAAGATCACATTGGTCAGTTAAAAAATAAATGTCAAAGAACACTAAATTTATTAAAGTGCATTTCTGGTAGTAAATGGGGAGCTGATAGACAGTCTTTGCTAATGGTATATAAAGCCCTGATTAGATCTAAAGTAGATTATGGGTTAATCATGTATGGTTCGGCATCGAGAACAAGTTTGAAAGGTTTGGATGCTGTGCAGAATGCTTGTTTGCGTGTGTGTCTTGGAGCCCTGAAGTGCACTCAGATCAAGCGTCTTGAGGTGGAGTCAGGAGTACCTCCCCTCCGACTCAGACGCGGCCAGTTAACCCTGCCGCAAAGGTGGCTCGAGACCCGTGCCACACTAATGGCAATGGAGGCACTAGGCCCTTTGCCACGAGACTCCACGACCTCGTCGAGAAAGTCAGTATAGATCTCTCTACCATCGCCCCCCTAACGGAAGCCGCCTTGCCGCGGTGGGGGGGCTTGAGGTCCCAATGATCTGGTGAGCCGGACCAGAGGGATACCCATACTGGAGGGGTCACCAGTGAGGGATGAGACAAAATGGCTTCCTGGTGCACCAAGGCCTATGAGAGGGGATGGTGTACCCACCCCTGGTTCATTCCATCTTGGACCAGGGAGGGCTCTCCCACGTGTTTGCCGTGCGTGGCATCCCGTATTACCAGGAGACAGGAGTCCTGGAGGTCGAGCGATGCTGCACGCTGCGCCCTGCAGCTAGCAACACACCTCTTTGGTCCTTTATTCTGGTTAGACAGGTGGCTTGATCAAGGCCCAGTCAAGTCAATCGGCTGGTCAAATATGGCTAGGGTCAAGCAGGCACTATTCAGTCAGTAGCGCATAGGTGCATCAGTACTGTGATAGTGGCTGTGTATATTTCCTCATTACCCCTGTGGCTGTTGGGAGATTTTGAACCCCAACTATAGCTTCCCCTCGTTGGACTCCATGGTGGGTGGGGGGGTGAGGAAATGAAGAATTCAAATTTGTATGAGTACTACAAATTTACAAAGATCTAGCTCTCTCCCTGACGACCTGTGCAATCCCTCGACCATTCTCTCTGGAAAATCACACGTTGTCACTCTGGAACCTTTTCAGTTTCCAAAGGGTAAGAATGGGAATCGTAATGGTTCCCGGGCTCCCAAACCAGGTAAGAAGGGGAAAAGTCCTCCTCAATCCACTAAGGAGATCTTACCTGGTAAATATGAAAGCATTTCATATAGTAAGTACCTGGTAGTGAAGACCATTGATGGTGTATCAATCATGGATCTTGACATCTTTGAGGTTCATCGGAAAATAGTTGAAGTATGTCAATGTGATCCTCGTATCACCCCACAGCGAGATGGTAGCCTGATAGTTGAGGTTTCGTCACCAGACGAGAGTGATCGTCTGCGTGCAATATGTAACATTCCTGGGGCTCAAGTTTCATGCTCTCCTCACAAAACCCTCAATCAGTGTAAGGGAATTGTCTTTTCCCGAGACCTGATGAGGTATTCTGAGGAGAAAACTGTTAGAGGAACTAGAGAATTTTAATGTAGTGGCAGTAAAACGTTTTAGGAAGAAAGTTGATGGTTTGGAACAGTCGACACCAGCTCTTCTCTAACTTTTAACACATTAGTCCTTCCAGAATCGGTTAAGTTAGCATGGTACCACCTCAAGGTAAAGCCATATGTGCCCAACCTTATACGGTGATTCCACTGCCAAGGTTATGGGCATGAGCCAACTCTTGCCGTTTTAAAGAAAATGGACAACCAAGAGTATGTGTAAAGTGTGGTACAACAGGTCATCAAGGAGATGACAACTGTCCAGGTCCAATATGCTGTTACCACTGCAAAGAAACTCATGAAGCTTCTTCAAAACAATGTAAAAGGTACAAATTTGAAAAGGAAGTATTGGTAATAAGGAGCAAGGAGAAAGTTAGTTTTCCAGAGGCAAAGCGACGTGCCCGTGTGCTGTTTGCACAGCCAGGTAGGTCCTTTGCTTCGGTTCTAGCCCATCCTCCTTCCCACCAACCCTTGCCCTCCAATGCTTCTTACAGAACACACTCTGCCACTTCCTCTAAACCTCAGTCCCAAATTGCTGACACTGCCTCTGGTGAGTTGTTCCACCAGAAACGGAGTAGGAGTGAGGGGTCTATTGAGGAGACTCCTCCTCCCAAAGTAAGGTCTTTGGAGCCATCAGGCAAGGCTCCAGAGGCCTCAAACGGTGACAGCTCCAGCTGCCACCACATCCACAGGAGCATCTGCTGCTAGGCAGAATGCTCCTGAAACAAGGCTCAGGTCCGTCCTTTGCCTAGGCAAAGAAATCCTGAACCTGTCCAAGGGAAACCTGTGGAAACTAGTTCCACAGGTAAACAACCATTAAAAAGGTACTCCCAGGATCCTGGAAAGGACAGCCTAAAGGTGTGAGGCAAACCTTGACCACAGGTGCTGCCAAACACCTTATGAAGAAATAATCTAAAGAACTGGATACCCTAATCCAATGGAACTGTCAGGGAATTCATGCAAAATGGGAAGAACTGCAACATCTGATAGCTTCATGGAACCCAGTTTGTGTATGCCTACAAGAGATTATGACCAGGGAAAATCGCCCCCATTTTCCTGAGAGGATTTCAAGTTCAAGCCCATTATGGAACCTTTGACAATGGACCTCATGGAGGAGTAGCAGTAATGGTACGTCATGATATTCCCTTCCAGGCCATCCACCTGCAGGTGAAGGCTGTGAGAATAGGCTTGACACGACCTTACACTGTTGCATCCATCTACCTTCCTCCACATAATCTCAACATAAATGATTTGGAAGATCTACTTGGGCAGTTGCCACATCCATTTCTACTCTTGGGAGATTTCAATGGTCGGCATCACCTCTGGGGAGACACTTTGTGCAACCCTCGAGGAAGGGCCTTGGAGTCCTTGTTTTAAGAGCAGATGCAGTTTTACTGAACAGTGACACTCCCACACATTTCCAAGTTCAAACTGGGACATTCTCCAATATAGACCTATCAATAGGTTCACCTGATTCACAGTTGAACTTCACTTGGCAGGTCATGGAAGACTTACATGGAAGCGACCATTTTCCAATAATTTTGGAGGAGGTGAATGGTATTCCAGTCAATGGAGTGCAGAGCTGGCGACTTGAACATGCAGACTGGAATCTTTTTAGATCAACTGCAGTATTGCAAGGATCTGTTAATGATTTCCAGTGTGTTCAAGATGCTGTTAATCACTTCACATCACGAATTCACCTTGCAGCAGAAGCATCCATTCCAAAAGTAGCGGACAGTACCGTCGACCTCCAGTACCATGGTGGTCTGATGAATGCCAACAAGCTGTCAGAGCAAGGAAAGCTGCATTAAGGCAGTTGAAACGACGCCCCAGCATTGTAACCTTGATCAGTTACAAAAAAGACCCGAGCCAAGGCCAGGCGCGTGCTAAAGGAGGTTAGACGTACGTCGTGGAGACAGTATGTCTCCTTGATTAACTCTGGGACCCCCTTAGCATGGGTGTGGGACAAGGTGCGTAAGATTGCTGGAAAGAGCACATCCATAGCACAACCTGCTCTGAAGATAGATGGCATAATCATCACAGACAAAAAAGATATTGCTAATGAGCTAGCTAAATCCATGGCAGAGATCTCCTCTGGAGCATCTTACACTGCTCGATTCTCCACTCTTCGTGCTGAACAGGAACAACACCCAGTGTCGTTCTTCAGTAGGACTGCAGCAGAACTACCATACAACTTGCCATTTTTGCACAAGGAGATGGACTCTGCTTTGCAGCTCTGCCGTAAGACTGCCCAGGAAGTGACGATATTCCATATCAAATGATATCTCACTTACCGGAGAGTTCCCAGAAGTTCCTGTTGGACTTCTTCAATAGGATCTATAGGGAGGGCATAGTGCCATCCACATGGAAAGAGGCTATAATCATTCCTGTTCCTAAACCTGGCAAAGATACTTCCACACCAGGAAATTACAGACCAATTTCTCTCACCAGCTGCATCTGCAAGCTGATGGAGAAAATGGTAAACTTCAGGTTGACATGGCTGCTAGAAAAAGAAAACGTGTTGACCCCATACCAATATGGCTTTAGAAAATTGAGATCGACCACAGATGCACTTGTGAGGATGGAAACTGCTATACAGAATTCCTTCGCACAGCGACGTCACATGTTAGCAGTCTTCTTTGACCTTAAAAAGGCTTATGATACTAATGGGAAGCATGGCATACTCATGAAGCTGTATGACATTGGTTTAAGAGGAGCATTACTACCTTCATACAAAGCTTCCTTGCTACAGGAAATTTAGAGTTCGGGTGGGAAACAGTTTCTCTAACCTGGAAGACCAGCTGGAAGGGGTCCCACAAGGGAGTGTCTTAAGTGTGACCCTGTTTGCCATTGCTATAAATGACATTATAAAGGTTGTTCCAAGTGCTGTCTCATGTAATCTGTATGTGGATGACTTTACACTGTACTGCTCAGGAGGAAGCTTACAGGATGTGCAAGGACGCATGCAGACTGCAATAAATCAGGTTGTACAGTGGGCAACATATCATGGGTTCAAATTTTCTCCAAGCAAGACCATGGCTATACATTTCCACAAACGAGGAAAGTTCCATCCTTCCCTCTATTTAGGAGCAAACCCACTGCAATTTGTCCAAGAGGTGAAGTACTTGGGTCTAATTTTTGACTCAAGACTTACAGGGTGCCTCACATCAAACAGTTAAAAGTGAAGGCTACAAAAGCACTTAGTATTTTGCGGGTTCTTTCACATTTATCTTGGGGTGCAGACCGCACAACGCTTCTACGGCTTTACCGAGCGCTTATTCGTAGTAAGCTTGACTATGGATGTGAAGCTTATTCATCTGCAACTCCCACTGTTCTCCGGATGTTGGACTCGGTTCATAATGAAGCTCTCAGAATCTGTACTGGGGCTTTCAGGTCTTCACCTGTGGAGTCCCTGTATGCTGAGAGTGAGAACCACCTTCATTACACCGGGACTACATGAACCTGATTTACTACACTAGACTACAAAGGATTCCGTGATCTCCTACATCCAGATTGGTTTTCAACCCCCTTGAGGATAGCTGATCATATGGTAGGAAAATGAGGAATCTTGTAGAAGAACTTAATTTAAGTCTCACTAAGGTTCTGGCTGTTGGAATTCCCCAATTCCCCCTTGGACTAATCAAGTCGAGCTGGATTTGGTCGGAATTGGGAAAGGGGAGAGATCTGAAGCAGAAGTCAGAGAGAGATTTCTTCAGCACATTTCTAAGTACCAAGGATCAGATGCAATATATACAGATGGTTCGAAATCTGAAAATGGTGTGGGCTTTGCAGCAGTGAGCAGAAGGAAGACTGCATCTGGCAGTCTTCTCTAGCAGCCTCGATCTTCACTGCAGAGTTACATGCCATCCTTGCAGCAGTTAAGATGACTAGAGATCTTATGAACCATTCTGTTGTGATATATTGTGACTCTCGTAGTGCCTTGCAAACAATCAAGAGCTTAAACTCATCACATCCAATAGTGAGGGAGGTTCAAGATTGGCTTGCAACTGATGTACACACGTAAAAGATAACTCTGTGTTGGGTGCCAGCGCATGTTGGTGTCAGTGGGAATGAGCGAGCTGATCAGGAGGCTAAGGCAGCTGCCGCTCAGCCTTGTGATGCTCGTTTTCCTCTCCCACACACCGACCTGAAACCCAGCATCAGGAGTTGTCTTCGCGATAAATGGAAGGAACAATGGAGGCATATCTCCAGAAATAAACTGCGAGAGATTAGAGATGACCTTGGCAGTTGGGTGACTAGCATCCATCCCAACCGAAAAGTGGAAGTTGCATTAACAAGGCTAAGAATCGGGCACACAAGACTGACTCATGGGCCGATGATGGCTAAAAATCAAGCACTTTATGAGGGATGTCAAGAGCCCTTAACAATCGCACATGTAGTGGAAAGATGTGCAACATTCTCAGACCAAAGACGTATGTACTTGTCTCCCCCATATACACTGAAGAATGTATTGGGGGAGGATTGTGACATAGAGGGTCTTATTAGTTTCATTAGGGAGACTAATATTTTTAATAAAATTTAATTATGCATAATGTTTATGCAATAATTTTATACACTTAGAGTATAATATCTATGCTTTGATTTTTAATTTGTTTATTGTTATTTATAAGATATCTATTGATAGATTTTTAAAGTTTTAAACATCTTAATATTTCTGTTTAACATGGTATTCGCCGCTAATGACCTTAGCTGTTGACGCGGCAGATAATTTTAAATAATCAATCAATCAATCTCTACCATCGATACCCTGGTTCAGTCAAATATAGCGCCATGGGAAACCCCCAATTTTTCTGTCATGGAAGCCTGGCTTCCATCAGCCAAGGCCATGGCGCCGGAGAGGTGGAGGTATGCCAGAAGTTCAGAGAGATCCTTGTTAAACATCTCCCTTTTTTCATTTATATACCGACGGCTCCAAGACAGATGAGTGTGTGGGTGCGGGTGTATGGTCGACTGAATGTGAACTAAAGTTCGGACTGCCGAATCATACATCGATTTTTCTTGCCGAACTTTTTGCCACAGACAAAGCTATTGATTTTGCACTATCGACGATAGATTCTTTAAGTTCACTTAAAGCTAATAATTCCCTAGAAACCACTAAAAATGAACTGCTGGGTAATATCATTCGTAAACTATATGGTGCCAACAAATCAGTCAAGCTAATATGGGTACCAGGCCACTCTGGTATCCATGGCAATGAGCAGGCTGACAAATTAGCCGCGTTAACTGATGATCTGGACCTTAGCATAGCCCGTACAGATCTCAGGTGTTTTGTGTCTCTTATAAAAGCAAAAATACATCTCCTGTGGCAAAGTGAGTGGACCAGCCTCCAACTCACAAGCAAAATCACAATCCTGCAATAGAGCCGTGGGGGACAGCCCACAGAAAAGAAAGAAGGGAGGAGGTGGTGTTGGCCCGCCTTAGGGTCAACGCCACAAGATTGACACACCTCACTCCCTACATAGAGAAGAACTTTCCTCCACGGTGCCCCCAATGTAACACCAACCTTACCATCCACCATCATATGCAACCATTATACAAACAATAGAGAACAACTTAAAAACTTTTTCAGAATAAAAAAATATAGACTTTACCTTATCAAATATACTTTCAGACGATGAAAGAATCATCAGTAAAGTAATCGCTTTTCTAAGGGAGGCAAAACTTTATGACCTTATATAGATTGACAGAATGAATAGGATCCATTGGCTTAATAACCTTGGCCACATGCCGCTGGTTGATAGCCAAGAAATCCAACAAAGAAAGAAAAGAAAGTGGAGCAGGTCGCTTTTTCCTCATTTTTCGGACGGATGATCAGTTTATTGGTCTTGAAGTGTATTAAATTATATCATGCAAAATTATTAAAATTATTAATTATTAATTAAGATACATATATATTATGCCTGCCTTAACGTTGTGTTGCTGATGTAAGATTTATTAGATTTTGTCAGACACTCAAGAACTTCGAGTTCACATATCAAGCCCTCGGGGCGAATAGAGAAATAACACATCAAATTTCATGGAAACGTAGCAAACACTGGGCATGTCATGTTATCCTTTTAATGTTTTGCACCCGTGCACTTTGAGAGACAAGTTCATATAGTTAAATTCCTTGAGGGTATAGTTCATTGGTTCCTAACCCTGGAGTGAATTGCCTCTAAGAGTCGAGTAATATGACCATTTCTTTATTACTAATTA
>NC_051389.1:49280874-49285874 GCF_015228065.2 Penaeus monodon
GGTTGGTTTGGCATTTTTTAACATTTTAAAATACGGGGAATCGGAATCGTTTTTAGAGAGTGAAAATAAAGTTTTAAGTTGATCCGCCACAGATTACATACATCAGTTCAGAGGGTCTTATAAAAAAATTATATATATTAAAATTCAAGTCCATTAAGTTTTATATTTTTTTCAAAAAAATAAGAAAGAATGTTAAAAATCATCGAGCCGAATAATAACCAGGTCTGAGATACGAGGCTGGTTGAAGTAGAATGTATGTTGTGTTATCAGTATTGTATAAAATGCAAATTATATATATGTATATATATGTATATATATATATTATATATATATATTATATATGTATATATATATATATACATATAATATATATATATGTTATTATGTATATATATATGTATATAATATATATATTATTTTATATATATATATTAAAATATATATATATTATATCCCACATACATACAAATACACACACATATATAAATATGCTTTATATATACACACACATATACATACATACACACACACACACACACAACACACACAATATATAATATATATATATATATATATAATATATATATATATATATATATATATATACATACACACACTCACACACACACATACATATGCATTTACACACACACACACACACACACACACACACACACACACACACACACACACACACACACACACACACACCACACATATGTATATTTATATCCATATACCCAAAATTAATAATTAAAGAAGAAATAAACAGACAGACTATATGCGGACCTCAAGGGTGGAGAAATTTAACGAGAGGAAGGTGATCGGAAACCATAATATAACGACCCCCTCCAAGATTCCATTCGTCGCACAAACAGGTTTCGTAGTTTTGCAGTAGTGACATACACCGTAGAAACACGCCACGCCATCTGGGAGAGAAACAGACGAGCATCTTTGTCTAATGATAGCAGTGGGAGCAATGGGAATAATGATAATGATAATGGCAAAATGATAATGCCCAATGATGATAATGATAAAAAAAATGATGAAACAACAGCAACAACAACAATAATAATAGTCATCATCAATAACGATATGCTCATGTTTGAGCAGCCGTGGACCTCTCCCCCATCCTTCCCCACTCAACTCGATCTTGCGCTTTTCTTTCCACTTGTACCATCGACACCCCGCAAATATCTTTGATGTTGTCGCTCAGTCTTGTCTTCGGTTTGCCTCTTTCTCTTTTTCCTATCACCATCTCTGTCAGCAAGTCATTCTCAATATTTTTACTTCTCATCACATGACCAATAACCTTTAGTTTTTTTTGTTCAAGATGTCCAACAGCCAATTTATTTTTTTCAGCACTTCATCATTTGTTTTTCTCCGCCCATTTAACACGTAGTATTTGTCTGTAACACCAAAATTTCAAAACTAATGACCTTTTCTTGTCTATCTTCTTCAGCACCCAACATCAAAACCCATATGACAATATTGGGAAAAACTAATGAGTTCAATAACCTCAGTTTTTTTCGTAAGGTAATGCTTCGGTTTTTCCCAGATGTTATTGAGAGAAAACTGTGGCGATTTGGCAATGGGCAATTTTTCTTTTGTCTCCGGTGAATCATCATATGTATTAGTTAAAACAGCCCAAGATAAATGAACTCTTTCACTTTTTCTACAATCACCCCATGATTGTAACATGCTCATCATTGTTCACTGTCGGTTATTTTCGAATCTTCATGATCTTAGTTTTCTTGGCATTAAGAAACAACCAAAGCCTTTTCACTTGCTTCTCTAACTTTATCAAAACAGTTGTTGTAGTTCAATGATACTTGGAAATTTAAAAAACTATGTCATCGGCGTATCTTAGTTTTGATATTTTGTATCCCCCAAACATCTACAGTTCCTTCAAAATTCTCTAAAGCATCTCTCATAATTGCTTCAGAATATATATTAAAAAGGTGCAGAGACAGAATGAATCTTGTCGCACCCCTTTGATTGACTTTGAACAATTCTGTTAACCCATAAGTGGTTCTTAACAGTTGCTTGTTGTTGGTCATACATGGCTTTTATTAGTTGGATGATGTTTTTCAGAAACCTCATATCGTTCATGTTTTTCCCAGAGGAATCATGATCAACAGTGTCAAAAGTCTTCGAGTAATTTGATGAAATACAGGTATAGGTCTTTCTGGTGTTCTCTGTTTTTCTCTATGATTAATTTTAGTTTTAGAATCGGTTTCGGGTACCTTTTCCAGGGCGAAAACCTGCTTGTTCGTCTCAATTTTTTCTCTTAACTTCAATTTCATTCTTTCTGCAATAATTTTACAATAAAATTTTGTGTTGTGACTTATTAATGCATTTGTGCTGTTTTTGTTGCTTTGGAGTGCATCACCTTTTTTGGTATGGGAGTAAAGACTGATTTTACCCAGTCGGCTGGCCATTTTCTTCATTCCATATTTTCGTACAAAGTTTGTAGAAGAAAACTCAACACTTTCGCCAGTATTTTGATTAGTTTGCTTTTATTCATCTATTCCCGGGCTCTTGTTATTCTTAATTCTTTATGGCTTTTATAACTTTGTCTAGCAGTGGCGGTGGTTCATCTTCGCGTCACTGAGCCCAAATTAATGTTGCTGTTAGATCTTATTCTTTTTGTATAGGTTGGAACAATTTTGATTCCATCTATCTTTGACTGTTTTTCCATCACATAAAATAGTCCATCTTCAATTTTGATAGTGTCCATGTAGGTTTAGATTTTGTGTAATGTTCGTACCCTTGGTAGAGTTTTTAGTTTTTTTATTGATAGAACAGTTTTAAATTTCTCTGGCAATGTTCATTTAAATATTTTTCTTCAACTGGGTTATTAAACCCTTTGATTTTAGGCATCTTTTTGTTTCAATTCACTTAGCGTTTCTCAGATATCCAGGGGGAATTTTTCTTTTTTTTTTGGCGATAGTTTCTTAAGCAGCGTCAGCAGGATTTCTTTTCCTTTTTCCGCAACTCATTTGGTTTTTTATCATCTTCACATTGATTGAATAATTCAAATTGTTGACACTGTAATTCTGTAATTGTTATCAAGAGTTTGTAGTCGAACTTTAGAGGTGGTGTTGATGCTCCATCTTTTTTAGTCTTATTGAAAGTCGATAGTTAGTAGTTGATGGCCACTGTTGCAGTCGGCACCCGGTCTTGTCTTGGCATTTTTATACAACTTCTCCATTTTTGGTTCAACACAATGTAGTCATTTGTTTTCGTGTTTTTTGTCTGGTGAAAACCACGTGTACAAGTGTCTTGGGTGGTGTTGGAACAAGTATTGGCTATAACTAGATTATTTGTACTACAGAATTCAATAAAATCTTCACCTCTTTCATTTATATCTCCAAGGGCCCAATTTTCCACAGGTGTCATTTTTTTTTTTTTTTAGATACTTTTGCCTACTTTGGCGTTTAGGTCTCCCATGATTACTTTTACATCTCTGGGTTTGGGATTGTGTCTAAAGTTTTTTGGAGAGTGTTATAAAAATTTCCATTTCTTTATTACTTGAAATGTTGGTTGGGCATAGCATTTTATAATACTAATGTTTTGAGGTTTTGCTTGTATTCTGACTTTTAAAATGCGATCATTTGTTGGGCTATACCCAATTAGTGCATTTGCAGTTTTTTTTAGTGAGAATCATAGCAACTCCGTAACTATAATTTCCTTGTCTTGTTTTTTAGTTTGAAACTTCCATATTTTTTCCCAAATTTGGGCTCACTGATTCCTAGTATTTGAATGTTGTATCTATCCATTTCGTTACAGACAGTATGTAATTACCCAACTCTTTCATTTTCTTTTCGTTTCCCTGCTCCCATTTTAATGTTTCTTAATTGGACATGTTTCTTTGTTTCTTTGTCTTCCAGATGCAATTTAACATTGTCAGCCTGGTCGCCTACTGAACAACGCGCCCTTGATAACCCACGCGACGGGCGATGTGGTATGAATGATCATTTCTGTATTTAATCATTGGTGTAGAGGTTTTTCAGGAGAAAAAAAAAAGTCGAGTGGAATCCCCCAGGCTCCTTCTCAACTCGCAGTCTCCAACTAACTAGGAGGAACAATATCTCTGCCGCTTTAAAACAGTTACACTAATACGCCAGACATATTGTATGGTGAAACCAGTAATCAGTAGAACCAAAGTGTTTCACCAGATATCCACTGCCCTGCTGCGACAGCTTCACCGCAACCCTGACATGGGGAGCTAAAAGGGTGTTATTCTTGTTCAAGGGAAACCCCAGGGTGCAGTTTTTTGTCTTACCCAGGACAGAATAATAATATTAGTAGTAATAATAATAATAACAGTATAATGATAATGATGCTACTACTACTACTACTAAAGATGGTGTGTTTATAATAATAATAATAATAATAATAATAATAAAAATAATGATAAAAATAAAAAAATAATGAAATGATAATAATAATAATAATAATAATAATAATAAATAATAATAATAATAATAATAATAATAATAATAATAGTAATAATAACAATATCAATAATAATGATAATAACAGTAATAATTATGGTGTAACAAAATACTTATGATTATAATAAGAAGAACGTGCACCATTTAACTACTGTAAAATAATGATAATAGTAATAGTAATATCAATGTTAATAGTAATACTACTGACAGTATCATTATGTTAATAGAATACTACTGATAATATCATAACAACAACATTAATGATAATAATCAACAATAATGACAACCATCACAACAATAAGTGAGTTGTCATTTGTCAGAGCTATCATAATACAAACAAAAAACAAACAAAAAAACAAATCCGTACTTTCGTCAACGTAGAAAGTTTGGGCAAGTTCCGGCACGGCAACAGACCACAGTTCCTTCGTGACAGACACAAAGCGACCGGCGGCAACGGGAACCATCCTGTTGTCCAGGAGCCTCCCAAGGTGGAAGGCAACGATTCGGCATAGGCGACCTCCCGTTTTTGACAATTACCTT
>NC_051389.1:49290874-49294256 GCF_015228065.2 Penaeus monodon
CTTGATAACAATTTCAGAATTACAGTGTCAAACCCAAATTTGAATTATTCAATCAATGTGAAGATGATAAAAAACCAAATGAGTTGCGGGAAGAAGGAAAAGAACTCCTGCTGGAGCGCTGCTTAAGAAGCTATCGCCAAAAAGGGAAAAAAAAAAATTCCCCCTGGATATCTGGGAAAAAACGCTAAGTGAAATTGAAACAAAAAGATGCCTAAAATCAAAGGGTATTAATAACCCAGTTGAAGAAAAAAAATTTAAATGAACATTGCCAGAGAATTGAAAACTGTTCTATCAATTTAAAACAAACTAAAGAACTCTACCAAGGAGTACGAAACATTACACGAAAGTCTAAACCTACAATGGACACTATCAAAATTGAAGATGGACTAGTTTTATGTGATGGAAAAGCAGTTTAAAGATAGATGGAATCAATATTGTTCCAACCTATACAAAAAGAATAAAGATCTAACAGCAACATTAATTGGACTTCAGTGACAGCGAAGATGAACCACCGCCACTGCTAGACAAAGTTATAAAAGCCATAAAAGCATTAAAGAATAACAAGAGCCCGGGAATAGATGAAATAACAGCAGAACTAATCAAGAATACTGGCGAAAGTGTTGAGTATTTCTTCTACAAACTTTGTACGAAAATATGGAATGAAAGAAAATGGCCAGCCGACTGGGTAAAATCAGTCTTTACTCCCATACCCAAAAAAAATGATGCACTCCCAATGCAACAATAACAGGACAATTGCATTAATAAGTCACAACAGCAAAATTTTATTGTAAATTATTGCAGAAAGAATGAAATTTAAGTTAAGAGAAGAAATTGCAGACGAACAAGCAGGTTTTCGCCCTGGAAAAGGTACCCGAAACCAGATTCTAAATCTAAATTAATCATAGAGAAAAAAAGGAACACCAGAAAGACCTATACCTGTATTTCATAATTATCGAAGACTTTTGACACTGTTGATCATGATATCCTCTGGAATAACATGAACGATATGAGGTTTCTGAAAACACATCATCCAACTAATAAAAGCCATGTATGACCAACAACAAGCAACTGTAAGAACCACTTATGGGTTAACAGAATTGTTCAAAGTCAACCAAGGAGTGCGACAAGATTCATTCTGTCTCTGCACCTTTTTAATATATATTCTGAAGCAATTATGAGAGATGCTTTAGAGAATTTGAAGGAACTGTAGATGTTGGAGGATACAAAATATCAAATCTAAGATACGCCGATGACATAGTTTTTAAATTTCCAACAGTATCATTGAACTACAACAACTGTTAGATAAAGTTAGAGAAGCAAGTGAAAAGGCTGGTTGTTTCTTAATGCCAAGAAAACTAAGATCATGAAGATTCGAAGATAACGACAGTGAACAATGATGAGCATGTTACAATCATGGAGTGATTGTAGAAAATGTGAAAGAGTTCATTTATCTTGGAGCTGTTTTAACTAATACATATGATGATTAACCGGAGACAAAAAGGGAAAAATTGCCATTGCCAAATCGCCACAGTTGCCCCCAATAACATCTGGAAAGACCGAAGCATACCTTAGAACAAAACTGAGGTTTTTGAACTCATTAGTTTTCCCAATATTGTCATATGGTTTGAGTGTTGGGTGTGGAAGAAGATAGACAAGAAAAAGGTCATTAGTTTTGAAATGTTTGGGGTTACAGACAAATACTAAGTGTTAAATGGACGGAGAAGAAAACAAATGATGAAGTGCTGAAAAAAGAAATTGGCTGTTGGACATCTTGAACAAAGAAAACTAAAGGTTATTGGTCATGTGATGAGAAGTAAAAGTATTGAGAAGACTTGTGACAGAGATGGTGATAGGAAACAGAGAAAGAGCAAACGAAGACAAGACTGAGCGACAACATCAAAGATATTTGCGGGCTGTCGATGGTACAAGTGGAAAGAAAAACGCAAGATCGAGTTTGAGTGGCGAAGGATGGTGGAGAGGGTCCACGGCGCTCAAACATGAGCATATCGTTATGATGATGACTATTTTTATTGTTGTTGTTGCTGTTGTTATCATCATTTTTGTTATCATTATCATCATTGTCATTATCATTTTGCCATTATCATTATCATTATTCCCATTGCTCCCACTGCTATCATTAGACAAAGATGCTCATCTGTTTCTCTCCCAGATGGCGTGGCGTGTTTCTACGGTGTATGTCACTACTGCAAAACTACGAAACTGTTTGTGCGACGAATGGAATCTTGGAGGGAGTCGTTATATTATGGTTTCCGGATCACCTTCCTCTCGTTAAATTGCTCCACCCTTGGAGGTCCGCATATAGGTCTGTCTGTTTATTTCTTCTTTAATTATTAATTTGGGTATATGGATATAAATATACATATGTGTGTGTGTGTGTGTGTGTGTGTGTGTGTGTGTGTGTGTGTGTGTTGTGTGTGTGTGTGTGTTGTGTGTGTGTAAATGCATGTGTATGTGTGTGTGAGTGTGATATATATATATATATGTATATATATATATATACATATATATATATATATATAATATATATATATATACATATATATACATATATATATATATATATATATATATATATATATATATATATATATATATTTGCATTTATACAATAATGATAACACAACATACATTCTACTCAACCAGCCTCGTATCTCAGACCTGGTTATTATTCGGCTCGATGATTTTCAAACATTCTTTCTTATTTCTGAAAAAAATATAAAACTTAGAATGGAGCTTGAATTTAATATATATATATTTTTTATAAAGACCTCTGAACGATGTATGTAATCTGTGGCGGATCATACCTTAAAAACATTTATTTTCACTCTCTAAATACGATTCGATTCCCCGGTATATAGATGTAATAATGCATCCAACAGACTCTTACCTCTACGGCGCAGTATCGTTACAGGGATTCCAATAGCTTCTCATAATTCCTTGTAACCTGACAGGTGGGAAACAGACGCGAATTACTGTGAAAAATTCATGAAGGGAGAACAGTCTTCGAATATCTTAGACTTCATGGACGAGTCCATGTTTGACTTCCTCATCCAAAGCGACATTAGATACCATGCAGTGTATGTCCAGGATGCGCCCAATTCTTCACTTGTACCCATGGACAATGGTAAAAGGTTGGTAGAGTTTCCTGAGTATGCGGAAATTCACAGGTTGCCAGGAGGTGAAGACATACATTTAACAAATGTATCTATATTTATATTATTGTATATGTATGTGTGTGTGTGTGTGTTTATCTTTATTTACATTGCATATATAGAGATAGATAGATAGATCTATATCTGTATATATATATATATATATATATATATTATATATATATATATACCTTTTCATTGTATGCATA
>NC_051389.1:49296856-49299356 GCF_015228065.2 Penaeus monodon
TGCCGTGCCGGAACTTGCCCAAACTTTCTACGTTGACGAAAGTACGGATTTGTTTTTTGTTTGTTTTTTGTTTGTATTATGATAGCTCTGACAAATGACAACTTACTTATTGTTGTGATGGTTGTCATTATTGTTGATTATTATCATTAATGTTGTTGTTATGATATTATCAGTAGTATTCTATTAACATAATGATACTGTCAGTATTACTATTAACATTGATATTACTATTACTATTATCATTATTTTTACAGTAGTTAAATGGTGCACGTTCTTCTTATTATAATCATAAGTATTTGTTACACCATAATTATTACTGTTATTATCATTATTATTGATATTGTTATTATTACTATTATTATTATTATTATTATTATTATTATTATTATTATTATTATTATTATTATTATTGTTATTATTATTATTATTATTATTATTATTATTATTATTATCATTATCAACATCACCATCATTAGTAGTAGTAGTAGTAGCATCATTATCATTATTACTGTTATTATTATTATTACTACTACTATTATTATTCTGTCCTGGGTAAGACAATAAACTGCACCCTGGGGTTCCCTTGAACAAGAATAACACCCTATTAGCTCCCCATGTCAGGGTTGCGGTGAAGCTGTCGGCAGCAGGGCAGTGGATATCTGGGTGAAAACATTTTTGGGTTCTACTGATTACTGGTTTCACCATACAATATGTCTGGCGTATTAGTGTAACTGTTTTAAAGCGGCAGAGATAGTTCCTCCTAGTTAGTTGGAGACTGCGAGTTGAGAAGGAGCCTGGGGGATTCCACTCGACTTTTCTTTTCTCCTGACAAACCTCTACACCAATGATTAAATACAGAAATGATCATTCATACCACATCGCCCGTCGCGTGGGTTATCAAGGGGCGCGTTGTTCAGTAGGCGACCAGGCTGACAATGTTAAATATGCATCTGGAAGACAAAGAAGACAAAGAAAACATGTCCAATTAAGAAACATTAAAAATCGGAGCATGGAACGTAAAGAAAATGAAAGAGTTGGGTAAATTACATACTGTCTGTAACGAAATGGATAGATACAACATTCAAATACTAGGAATCAGTGAGACCAATTGGAAAAATAATGGAAGTTTCAAAACTAAAAAAACAAGACAAGGAAATTATAGTTACGGAGTTGCTATGATTCTCACTAAAAAAAAACTGCAAATGCACTAATTGGGTATAGCCCAACAAATGATCGCATTTTAAAAGTCAGAATACAAGCAAAACCTCATAACATTAGTATTATACAGTGCTATGCACCAACCAACATTTCAAGTAATGAAGAAATGGAAAAATTTTTATAACACTCTCCAAGAAACTTTAGACACAATCCCTAACAGAGATGTAAAAGTAATCATGGGAGACCTCAACGCCAAAGTAGGCAAAAGTAATCTAAAAAAAAAAAATGACACCTGTGGAAAATTCGGCCTTGGAGATATAAATGAAAGAGGTGAAGATTTTATTGAATTCTGTAGTACAAATAATCTAGTTATAGCCAATACATTGTTCCAACACCACCCAAGACACTTGTACACGTGGTTTTCACCAGACAAAAGAACACGCAACCAAAATGACTACATTGTGTTGAACCAGAAATGGAGAAGTTGTATAAAAATGCCAAGACAAGACCTGGTGCCGACTGCAACAGTGGCCATCAACTACTAACTATCGACTTTAAAATAAGACTCAAAAAGATGGAGCATCCAACACCACCTCTAAAGTTCGACTACAAAACTCTTGATAACAATTACAGAATTACAGTGTCAAACAAATTTGAATTATTCAATCAATGTGAAGATGATAAAAAACCAAATGAGTTGCGGGAAGAAGGAAAAGAACTCCTGCTGAGCGCTGCTTAAGAAGCTATCGCCAAAAAGAAAAAGAAAAATTCCCCCTGGATATCTGAAGAAACGCTAAGTGAAATTGAAACAAAAAGATGCCTAAAATCAAAGGGTATTAATAACCCAGTTGAAGAAAAATATTTAAATGAACATTGCCAGAGAATTGAAAACTGTTCTATCAATAAAACAACTAAAGAACTCTACCAAGGAGTACGAAACATTACACGAAAGTCTAAACCTACAATGGACACTATCAAAATTGAAGATGGACTAGTTTTATGTGATGGAAAAGCAGTCAAAGATAGATGGAATCAATATTGTTCCAACCTATACAAAAAGAATAAAGATCTAACAGCAACATTAATTGGACTCAGTGACAGCGAAGATGAACCACCGCCACTGCTAGACAAAGTTATAAAAGCCATAAAAGCATTAAAGAATAACAAGAGCCCGGGAATAGATGAAATAACAGCAGAACTAATCAAGAATACTGGCGAAAGTGTTGAGTATTTCTTCTACAAACTTTGTACGAAAATATGGAATGAAAGAAAATGGCCAGACGACTGGGTAAAATCAGTCTTTACTCCCATACCAAAAAAAGGTGATGCACTCCAATGCAAC
>NC_051389.1:49304356-49306856 GCF_015228065.2 Penaeus monodon
GTATTATTTAAAACACTCCAAGAAAAATAAAACTTTTTCACTTTTTCTAAAATCATCCATTGATTTAACATGCTCATCATTTTTCACTGTGTTTCTTCGAATCTTATGATTTTGTTTTTTGGCATTAAAAACAACCACCTTTTCACTGTTCCTAATTTTATTAACAGTTGTTGATTTCATGAATTTTGGGAAATTTAAAAAACTTGTCATCGGCGTATCTTAGTTTTGTTTTTTGTACCCTCCAACATCTACATTCCTTAAAAATTCTTAAAGCATTTTCCATAATTGTTCAAAATATATATTAAAAAGGGCAGGACAAATGAATTTGTGGGGCACTCCTTGATTGACTTTGAAAAATTTGTTAACCCTAAGTGTTCTTACATTTTTGCTTGTTGTTGGTCATACGGGTTTTATTGTTGGATAGGTTTCAGAAACCTCATACTTTCATGTTATTCCAGAGGATTCATGATAAACGTTCAAAAGTCTTTCGAGTAATTGATGAAATACGGGTAAGGTCTTTCGGTTTCTCTGTTTTTTCTATGTTTAATTTTTAGTTTTAGAATCTGGTTTCTGGTACCTTTCCGGGGCAAAACTGTTTTGTTCGTCTGCAATTTCTTTTTTAACTTAAATTTTCATTTTTTCTGCAAAATTTACAAAAAAAATTTTTGCTGTTGTGACTTTTTAATGCAATTGCCTGTTATTGTTGCATGATGCCATTTTTTTGGTAGGGGAGTAAAGACTGTTTTTTCCCCCGTCGCGGCCCATTTTTTTTCATTCCCTTTTTTTTGTAAAAAGTTTTAGAAGAAATACTCACATTTGGGGCCAGTATTCTTGATTAGTTCTGCTGTTATTTCATCTTTTCCCCGGCTCTTGTATTCTTTAATTCTTTTTTGGGTTTTATAAAATTTGTCTGCAGTGGCGGTGGTTCTCTTCGCTGTCACTAGTCCCAAATTAAAGTTTCTGTTAGATTTTATTCTTTTTGTTAGGTTTGGAACAATTGATTCCATCTTCTTTGACTGCTTTTTCCTCACATAAAAAATCCCTCAAATTTTTATAGTGTCCCATTGTAGGGTTTAAATTTTGTGTAATGTTTCGACTCCTTGGGAGATTTTTAGTTTTTTTTATTGATAGAACATTTTTATTCTCTGGCAATGTTTATTTAAAAATTTTTTTTTTCAACTGGGTTATTAATACCTTTGATTTTAGGCATCCTTTTGTTCAATTTCACTTTGCGTTTTTTCAGAATCCCCGGGGGGAATTTTTCTTTTTTTTTTGGCGAAGCTTTTTAACACGCTCAGAGGGGTTCTTTTCCCTTTTTCCCGCAACTCTTTGGTTTTTTATTCTTTACATTTATTGAAAAATTCAAATTTGTTTTACACGTAAATTTTGAAATTTTTATCAAAGTTTTGTAGTCGAAATTTAAGTGGTGTTGGGCTCCATCTTTTTTAGTCTTATTTAAAGTCGATGTTAGTAGTTTATGCCCTGTTTTCAGTCGGCACCAGGGCTTGTCTTGGGGATTTTTATACAACTTCTCCTTTCTGTTTAAAACCAAAGATCATTTTGGTTGCGTGTTCTTTTGTCTGGTGAAACCAGTGTACAAGTTCTTGGGTGGTGTTGGGAAAAAATGTTTGGGTATAACTAGATTTTTGTACTCCCGAATTTAATAAAACTTCACCCTTTTATTTATACTCCAAGCCGAATTTTTCCCCAGGGGTCTTTTTTTTTTTTTTTGATTACTTTTGCCCACTTTGGGGTTGAGGTCTCCCATGATTACTTTTCATCTCTGTTAGGGATTGTGTCTAAAATTTTTTTTGGGGGTTATAAAAATTTTCCATTTCTTCATTACTTAAATGTTGGTTGGTGCTAGCATTTTATAATACTAAGTTTGAGGTTTTTTCTTGTATTCTGACTTTTAAAAACGATCATTTTTTTGGGCTAACCCAATTATCATTTTCAGTTTTTTTAGTGAGAATCAAGCAAAATCGAACTATAAATTTTCCCTTTTCTTTTTTTTTAGTTTTGAAAATTTCCCTTTTTTTTCCAAATTGGTCTCACTGATTCCTGTATTTGAAGTTTTATCTATCCATTTCGTTACAGACATAGTAATTTTCCAAAATCTTTTATTTCTTTAGGGTTCCCTGCTCCCCATTTTTAATTTTTCTTAAATTTGGACATGTTTTTTTTGTCTTTTTTGTCTTCCAGATGCATATTTTAAAATTTTCAGCCCGGTCGCCTCTGAACAACGCGCCCCTTGATAACCCCCGCGCGGGGGATGTGGGAGAATGATCATTTCTGTATTTAAAATTGGGGTAGAGTTTGTCAGGAAAAAGAAAATCGAGTGGAATCCCCCCGGCTCCCTTTTCAAACCCCGTCTCCAACTAACTAGGAGAAATATCTCTGCCGCTTTAAAACAGTTTTCACAAAACGCCAGACATATTGTATGGTGAAACCAGTACAGAGAACCAAAAGGGTTTTCACCCGATATCCCTGCCCCGCTGCC
>NC_051389.1:49311856-49316856 GCF_015228065.2 Penaeus monodon
ATATATATATATATATATATATATAAATCTCCAATTGAAATCAGAATATCAAACATCAAAATTATAAAATGAATCATGCAAAACTAAAAAGGAATTGCATAACAAACAAAATCAAACAAGAAGGAAGAAAACAAGAGGGGAAACGGGAAACAAAAGAGAGAGAGAAAAAAAAGGAGAAAATTCATCCCTGACCTCCCCCCCCCAAAAAAAAAAAAAAAAAAAAAAAAAGGTTTATAACGCAAATTAAAGACGAGACACGAAAACTATTGTGTAAAAAGAAAATTATAATAAGACAAAACCCAATCAAACATGGCAACAAGAATAAGCATTCAAACAAAAAATGAAACACTGCAATAAAAAAACAAACAATAATAATAAACACAAATGCCATAAATCTACAAAGAAAACTTAGACAATATGAAAATTGAATAAAAAAACGAAAATTAAACATAAAGACGAAAAAATAACGTTGAAAAGGAAACGGGAAACAAAGGACTCAGACATTAACAATAATAAAGAAATAAGTAATAAAGAAATAGATAATAATAAAGAGACACAAAAAGGAAAACAGTAAAACCGAAAATCAAACGTAAAGAGTAAACTTCAACCGTGAAAATCTGAACTTAGGCAAGAACACAAGTTTTTATTATATATATATATATATATATATATATATATATATATATATATATAATATATATAATATATATAAAAAAAATATATATATAATGTATATATATATAATATATATATATATATATATAATATATATATAATATATATAATATATATATATATATATATATATATATATATATATGCGAGGACAAAAGGTGAAAAAGTGAAAAGTTTGGTTGTAATTAATATACAAAAATAATCACACTATTTATCTAATTTCTTTTTTACATTACTTATTCAACCAATTATTAGCACACGCAATACTTTTTGCAATACCTTTCAAATTAAAGCTAGAACATAAATTATAAAACAGATCTTAAAAAAAAAAGACTTACATCTTCTCGGGGATAAACACTTCACCCTGAAAGAAAACTTCCTTTTTCTCAAATCTCTTCACGGAGAAGTTTGACTGGATTCTCTCGCTGGCGTTGGTGCGTGGGAATAACGAGCCAAGAGAAGTGACTTCCGAAAAGTATGCCATAAGCAGCACAATGCTACTCCAAGCTAGACATAGCAGCATGCATCTTATGATATGCATTATCTCACTTTACAGATATCCTGAAGAAAAAAAGAGAAAAAAGGATATTACTGCCTATGAATGACAGTTTTTCATAGTTTTTTTTTTTTTCATAGCGTGTTGCCCTTTACGCGTACATTATTGGAACTTGTTGAAACGTATTTTCATTATGTATCAAGTTGATTTGATACAATCCTGCCAGCCAACCTCAGGCGATAACTTTTCATATATATTTCACGTAATCTCAAGACAGGAATTTATATTTTCATTAATTACGAATCGCAAGTTTCTTGATATAACTTTTTATTGTAAAGGTGTATAAAATGTTTCTGTGCCTTTTTAGCATCAAATACATGATCACTCTATATGGATGAGATTTGGTCAATTTAATGACTTTTGCTGGAACGATATGGTAAGAATTTTCAACTTGTCCGAATCATATGACGTGCTATTGACTTCGGTGGGATGAATGTCTTCAAAATGCTGTGTATCCTGATTTATAGATATAATTAAATCAGTAAATCAAGTAAATGTCCTTGATCATAGGAATTACGCAGTTGTCTTGATTTGGACACGGCACTCACTCGCGGTGGATACATTGAGATCCAAAATCTTATTGCAACTTTCGCATTTCACATGTACAATATATGTAATAAGATTTTTTTTTTTTTTTTTTTTTTTACTGTGTATGAGAAATACATTTTAACATTTGTTAATAGATTTCATAACTGACATCCGTTCCAAAAATACAGTAGTAACCACATTACTGTCGACATTTATATCATTAACCATATTTTGTTTGTCTTATGTTGTCTAGTGTTTCTCTACAGTACTTGAGGGTGAAGAAAACACCGATGAAAACTAAAGCAGGTTAATTGGAGATAAGCTCTGACAAAAATAAGAGAAAATTATGCATATTCCTCTACCAGGAGTATCGCTGCCAAACGTACGAGCACAGAGACAAAATAAATTATTGTACTCCACAAATCGTATAAAGAATCTCATTCTTTTACATAGACGGTATGCTACACAGTAACGCAAACTAAACATAATAGTCTATACTTCACATGGTGTGATATATTACACAAACTGCAGTGTACATGATAATATCACACAACTGTCACAATGCACATACGGTAGCACTCGCCACAACCCGCACGTAATGGCATCACAACATGGATCATTAGCACATTTATCACAACCCACATATTGCTATACTCTATTTAATTATCATCATTATTATTATGGTTATTGCATTATCACTTCTGGATTCTGTCACTTTTTCACAATTCTAATAAGTCGTTATTAGTTTGTGTTATTTTTTTTCTCTTCTCGTTACTCTATTTCTTACCTTCTACACTATATGTGCTATTAAATCTTTAACAAAGATCTTTAGCTAAATAATTTTATCTATATTTCAAACTTGCGTCTCTTTGTCCTTCTCACTATAACTTTATTCCCTTCCACCATATATTCACTATAAACTTGCTGATAATCTTGAAGAAATAACTTACCGAGTTAGTTCTCAAGCTCTGCAGTCTGCAAACTGAACACGTTGCGGGACTTATGTGCTCATTAACGAGAATCGAACATGAATTGCAATTAATACTACATATTTCCAGAGATTTATGTTAGTAATTACTTTAACATCTTTCGGAGGAGTAAACTATGTCCCCACCAATAGTACAGTTTAAGATACATGTAAATCACATTTATTAGCTTAACTTGAGTACAAAATGAGACTTTTTTTTTTATTAAGAAGGAGGAGGAGGAGGAGAAAAAGAAAAGGAAAAGGAGAAGAAAGGAAAAGGGCAAAGACAAGCATAAGCAAATGAAAACGAAAAAGATTATTGATGTTAGAGAATTCATCATTTCCTTTTATGTGAAACAAGTGTGCATTTCCTTAGAGTACATTTCTCTTTATTTAATCGGTTTCGATTTTATCTTCCGTCAGAAATACATACATCAACGAGATTACAAAACACACACGCACGCACACACACACACACACACACACACACACACACACACACACACACACACACACACACACACACACACACACACACACACACACACACACACACACACACACACACACACACACACACACACACACACGTATATACACCAGACATATATTGACGAACCGGCTGCCGACCGTAACCTGCTGCTCGTTACCCGCATAATTGACGAAGATGCAATCAGCACTGGTTAAATAAATTTCTGGTAATGTGAAAATATTCTCATTTATACCTTTTCTACATTTGTCGTAATACGGCTCGTTGATTAATATACCATTCTCCTTTGCCAACAGTTCTGTAATGGCCTGCCATTACAGTATCAGATTATTTCTCAGTCTGATTCTGAAAGCTGTTATACTGCATACGTCGGCATTTTTCATGGTTATTCCATTCTTAGCGTAGTGTTCTCAATTTCTTTGATGTTAGATCTTGTCATGTTTCGTATCGTTTTATTATAAGTATATACTACCAAATGTTTAGTGAAAAGTAAATCCTGTAATTTATACCTTTATCTGTTTGGCCTGCTCAGGCACTATATCCTTCATACCGAACACGGTGCAATGCTAATACTATACCCATTAGCGAGGATCGAACACCAGTTGCACTTGATGATTCACATTGCCGACGATTTATCATAACAGACATCATAACATCTGCCGCAGGAGTATCATATTCTCAATGACATTCACTACTGCAGGAGGGGGGGTTTATGTTTAAAGCTACATTTATTTATTTGTTGGTTCCATTGCTTGTTCCAAGATTTAAAACGAAGTTACTAACTGCGATGAAACTTTATACGTGAGCTACACATAACTGATTTTGTTGGTGATGTATTGTGGATTAGCATCTTGATCAGGAGTGGTATCAATTAAATTAAATAAATAAAAGAAATGAATAACATTATAGTTTGCTTTGGCTGTGATATTGATTTCTTCGTATGCCAGCAGGATCACACAAAAAGGTAACTTGACTGGTTTTGGGTAGAGGTGGCATAGCTCAGCATTAGAGGGCTGGTTTGCGATCGTGAGGTCCCGGGGGTTCTCGCCCAGATAGCCATGTTAGCTTGTAGTGGACCGCTTGTATACTTCCCCCACGGTCCTCTACATATGCCTTACGCCTCCGCCCTTATGAGATGAAGGACGGCATCCACCCTCGCTCCACGGAGGAGGATGCTGCCTCGTACACCTCCGAGGTCGCCCAAAACCCATGATTTTATCCCCCGGGGACTGAGGATGACCGTCGCGACGATGAAGCTGCGACAACAGAAAACGGGAAGCGTACCTGGAGCGTCTCACCTGCGCATTTGATAAACATTTTTACATCGTGTTTTAGACGAACCTTTGCCGTTCTGGAAATAGACCATCAAATAGAAGATGAAAGTGAACAGAAACTTTTAAGCTTTGTTAATCTTATTTATTATAATTTTATCATAATTTCATTATGAATATATCTCACCTCCCATTTTTTTGTTTTATCATAATTTCATTATGAATATATTACACCTCCCCCCTTTTTTTGTGTGTGTGTGTGAGTGTGTGTGTATGTGTGTGTGTGTGTGTGTGTGTGTGTGTGTGTGTGTGTGTGGTGTGTGTGTGTGTGTGTGTGTATGTGTATGTGTGTGTGTGTGTGTGTGTGTGTGTGTGTGTGTGTGTGTGTGTGTGTGTGTGTGTTTTCATGTTTTACTTATTGATCTATAAGTGGCAAGCAAGTCTGTGAAATATTGTAATTTTTATTTTGAGACACCTGCTGCAGATAAACTTCAATCTTTGTACTTTGAACAG
>NC_051389.1:49331856-49334356 GCF_015228065.2 Penaeus monodon
GTGCCCTCTCCTCTGCAAGGTCATCTTCCCCTGCTGTTCCGGAATATTGTGTTCCTCTCAATACTTAAGCGGAAAATGAACCTCAGATGGGATTCGGGAGTGTTAAATCATTACTATTTTCAGAAAGGGAGTGGAATACACCAGGTTTTATATATAATCAAGATAGAAATTTTTATTTTACTTACCAGCAGGCATAGCGAGTCTGAAGTGGTAAAGGTTGTTACAGTTAGACAACAAATGCAAATATTTCACAAGATTCAGAAAATTATAACATTTACTAAATATATACATGTAAGGCCTATGTGAAAATTATTGAATGCAAAACTCAAAAAGATATACATCAAAATATTAATATTACCTTAGTAAACGTACAAACATAGGGATACTAAATCAATCAGTACATTGATAATCAAATATATAAGGGGCTTGCATGATACAGGCCGAAGTTAATTTTATACTGCCAGCAAACTTTTCTACCCTATAAAGATGGTCACACGCACACACATACACTCACACACACACACACACAAACACACACACACACACAAACACACACACACACACACACACACACACACACACACACAAACACTCACACATACAAAGAAAAGAATCTAAAAAAAAAAATCTCAGAGTACTAAGAACACTGCTGATTAGCTACCATGTTTGTATCCCTTTTCTCATATATAGATGGCAAGTATAACGGCGAATTTATATCTTTACAGTGCGTGGTAATAAAAGACTATTAACTGACAAAGAAGTTTGATTATTAGTTATTAGACTGGTTCCTCCCATGTAATTGTAATAATAATAATAAAAAAACTTAGAGGTTTTACACTACATATTTGCATACTTGTTCTCTTATGTATATATATATATATATATATATATATATATATATATATATATATTAATATATATATATATATATATATATATATATATATATATACATTGTTAGGTATACTGATGCAAGAGCTTGGTGTGACATGTCCGAGATCCGTGTTGAATCAGTTAAACAAATTATTATTATTATTATTATTATTTTTTTTAGTAAAGTTATTCATATTCAGAATCGAAGAGAGAGAGAGAGAGAGAAAGAGAGAGAGAGAGAGAGAGAGAGAGAGAGAGAGAGAGAGAGAGAGAGAGAGAGAGAGAGAGAGCGATGGAGAGAGAGAGAGAGAGAGAGAGAGAGAGAGAGAGAGAGAGGAGAGAGAGAGGAGAGAGAGAGAGAGAGAGAGAGAGGGAGAGAGAGAGAGAGAGAGAGACTCAATAACAAACAATAACTTACCTATTCCTGAGTAATTCCCCATCCATACCCAGGATTAGAAGCACAACAAACAACAGAAAGATTATCAACTTCGTAACCCTTGTATTGCCAAGTAAGCGATAGGTCTGCCACAATGTTGAAGCCTGAGGATAGAGAAAAATATAGATCTCTCCTTTACATGCAAATACATGTATAATTATGCATATACATACATACAGACATTCATATACATACATATATATATATATATATATATATATATATATATGTATACACACACACACACACACACACACACATACGTATATGTGTGTATGTATGTATCTATCTATTTATGCATATATACATACACACACTTTCAAACACACACACACACACACACACACACACACACACACACACACACACACACACATATATATATATATATATATATATATATATATATATATATATATATACATATATTTATCTATTTATATATAAGTTTAAGTTCGGCACAGTGGGCCATCATTTTCCGATTCATTCTATCCTCAGCCACTTCCTCTGTCACATCGACCTCATGCACGTCTTTTTTGGTCTTCCTCTTTTTCTCTTGCCTGGCAACTCCATCCTCAGCATTCTTCTGCCGGTGTACTGCACGTCACTCCACAGAACGTGGGCAAATCACCTAGGACTTGCCTCTCTTACTTTTCCTCCTAAGCTTCCAACTTTAGCTGTCCCTCTAATCTCTACATCTTGAGCTCAACAGACTCTAGCTCTGTTTCCTGTCCCTTCGCCAGTGGTACCATTTCCAGTCCATATAAAATCGGTACCAGTATGCTTTTCCTCCATTCATTGGGAATCTTTCCTCCTTTCATGATCTTGTTAAATATTCTTGTTAAGAATGCTACTGCCACTTCTCCCAGACATTTGCATGCTGCTACTGTTACATCATCTGGACCAACTGCCTTTCCGTTTTTCTTTTTCCACATAGATTTCATCACCTTTTCTTTATTAATCTGTTCTACATCCCCATTTACAATCTCTACTACTTTTTATCTCTTTCATTTTCTTCATTCATCAACTCTTCGAACTACTGCTTCCATCTTTTCAAAACACTCTCCTCATTTTTATCTTTTATCATTCTAACTTGCATATCTTTCCCATCCCAGTCCCCCTGTTTAGCTCTGTATAAGTCTTAGTCTCCTTCCTTTTTGTCGAAACGATCGTACAATTCCTAAAATGCCT
>NC_051389.1:49354356-49361856 GCF_015228065.2 Penaeus monodon
TAATTGAGCCGTCTCCTACAATTTTATTGCAGTATTTTATAAGAAAAATACAAATTACGGTGCCCGGCTGTACAAGTGATTCAATGACAATAAACGTAGTGTTGCCACATCATATTTAGATATACTTAATGTGTATTATTATCATTTTGATACAAGCAGGATTTATTGCCATAGTTACCCTATCGTGTTATTGCAATAGATTATCAAAATAAGGCTTATTACGATATAAACGTGTGTTATATTACCAACATTAAATTAAACGTGTCACGGGGTAAATCATAGACTTTTTATCTAAGAAAAATTTCGGAGTCTAAGACCTTTCGCCCCTGGATCTCGCGTAGGTATTGTACCTTTACTAAACTGTTCCTTATCCTCATCAAACTACCAGTTAAGTTTCTTTGCAAAAATATTCTAGGAGGCGCTACAAAGTGCTTTGGGAAAGAGTATGTATGTATGTATGTATGTCTTTATCTATATTTACATATATCTATCTGTATCTATTTACACATATACATACATATACACATATAAATACAATAGTATATATATACATATATATATATATATATATATATATATATATAATATATATATATATATATATATATATATATATATATATATATATATATATATATATACACACACACATATGTATATAAATATATATACCTATATACATGCATACACACACACACACACACACACACACACACACACACACACACACACACACACACACACACATATATATATATATATATATATATATATATATGTATGTATTATCTATCTATCTATCTATGTATCTATCTATCTACCTATCTATCTATCTATCTATCTATCTATCTATCTATCTATCTATCTATCTATCTATCTATCTATATGTCGCATACACTCATATGTAGATGCAGTTTCTAATTACCAGCCAATATTCGTATATCACACATCGGTAATACCCCCCCCCCCCCTGGGAAAAAAGAACATTGGAAAAAGCATGATTGATCATTTTCCATTTATTGGATAAAAAGTCTTGTCATTAATCAGGTCGGGTGAGGAATAGTGGGAAAACCTTGCAATTCTGTTCATTAATCACTGTATTTTTTTGTAATTTAATTACCAGAACTCTCCTTGAACAGTACCTAGTTATAACACTGTTGGATAACTTTGTAACAAGCTAGTTTGATGCTTGTGATTCTTTTCTTGATATGTGCCTTTTCTTGTTCTTTTTTTTTTTTTTATTATTATTTTTTGCTACTATTCTTGTTAAAGTTGATTTACTGAGTGCCATTAGCATTCGCCATTGCAGTTATCCATGTTCATGTAAATTATTTTTGTTATTAACCTTTTCTTTGTATGTAAATAGTATGATTATGAAGCAGCAATTATATTCGTCTCTGTGTTACAGATGTTATTTTTGGCACTCTTGATATTCTCAATAAATTTAAAGATATCCTGCCTCTTCCAGCTTGAATTATATAAAATTATAAAACAATATTTTTCACTTATAATTTTTACCATGTTTATTGTTCGCTTGTTTTTCGTCTTTCATCTCCCTTCTTTAAAGAAAAAAATGTACACTGCTGACTTAAAATTCATTCAGTATTTACTTCATAAAATCATACTTGCAGATGAAAGAGAGCTGTCATAATATTACATTAAAAAAATAATTTCAAAACTCATTCGCTATGATTTTTTGGTTCATAACTCATAATCATTTTTATAAATTAAATAAACAAATACTCTGAATTATTAGCTGTTGCGAACGTGATTAATATGCCTAATATATTATAAACGCAATTATATAAATAAAATCACGTGATTATGAAGAGGTAAAATAATAAAATATATAATTCTAATATAAAATACATAACTGAAATTGCAAGTAGATGATACATTTCTCATAACGGAACGTATTCTGACAAAGTTTAATTGCCACTATATGAATAGGTTTATTTGCCTTAGTGGTATATCAACAAATTTAGCAATCGGCATTGATAAATAGTGCTTGTAGCTGACCATGCAGTTTATAAGTAGAGGTAGTGTTCTTTTTAATTAATCCCTTTTTAAAACTCCCTAGCTTGAATGAATTGGGAATTACATCAATAGCTCAATCAAAAAAAAAAAAAGAGAAAAAAAAGAAGAAGGTGTGTTTATCATTTGCAATGCTCATATACGGACTTTATTAATTTAATTTATCTTTTTTTCACAATATTATGTTCATCTTCCAGGTTGATTACTTTATGTGTAATGGTCTTCTCTCAAATGATTAAACAGCAGGTTACGAATCAAACGCTCAGATGTTTTTTATTGAGTCGCGATAGAAAAGAGATTGACCTGAATTTCATCGTATCAGCTGATGCATATAAAGCAGTTTTTCTCTGTAATTATTGTGTCCGAACAAAATTTATTAGTTTTCTGATTCTGTTACTATTCTTATTCTTACTATTACTATTATTGTTATTATAATTTTCATGTTATTATCAATATCATCACCGCTATCATGATTATTACTGTCATTATTATCATTTCCATTGTTAATCACTGTCAATATCAAAACCATTACCATTGTCATCATGACCATCATCATTCACTTTATCATCACTAATATTGATATCATTATCATAATCATAATCATTGTTATTACTCTTGACTATTATTATCGGTATTATCATTAGTAGCTGCAGTTCGATAAAGCTTGAATATATGTCTTGAAAGCAATGCAATGGTTTTCTACATATACTGCCATACCTCTAAATTTCAGTACAGTTTTCATTAACCTTAAAGGAGTAGGTCTTATGGAAAGAAGTAGCAAGGAACAAGAAAAAGGAAGAGGAGAAGGTGGAGGGCTACTTAATGAAATGTGGATCATTTAGTATTTTAGAGACTAAAATGCTGTTTCACTTTTTAAAATTTTTGCAGACACTGATAATCTTACTCGAGACGTTTCTATATATCTCATTTGGGTTGGCATATATTAAAAGGTATATCGAGTGTACGATCTATAGTCTACTTCTGTCTACCATCGATAATGAAGCGTTTGGTGATGTAATATGCCTGTATGGTTTCTTGTCCAAAGTATCAAGCACTGTCTATAGAAACAGCAAATAGCTTGTAAGAGTTGGTAGTCATATGTATGTCTCAACGTTGTTACTGATATTTTCCCCATAAGGTTTGTTCCATATGTGATTTTCAGTTGCTTATTTTTTCTATATATTCGGGCACCAGATAGATATATTTGCTCATTATTATTAGTATTGGCATCTTGTTTATTTCCTTATTAGCAGTAAGTATGCATAAAAATACTTCTATACATATGCATCCCACTAATGATCCGACCCCTTGACAAATATCATACAAACTAACGAGGCTGGAAAATCCACGGTCTTCGCAGTCCTCATTTCAAATACCTTCTCTATTCATGACTTGCTTAGCACTACGCAAACCGACTTGACAGGAATGCTTCGAGCCACAGGGTTCGTATTAAATGAGAGCTTGGGAGTCATTTTCTGCGACTCACAGATTGCTCTCCAGACTCTGAACTCTGTCGATAGAGCTGCTAGAAAAATAGCAAATAGCATAAGAAAATACGTATATTGTGCAAAAGAACGAGATCGTGTTACACATTTTGCGTGGATGCTATCGCATGTTCAGATTCCTTGGCAAGACCATGCGGACCGATAAACTAAATCAACTTGTGATAAGTAAAGTGAATATAAGCTCACAGAAGTGCACCTTGCTAGGATCCCACACATTTTTAGAACCCTCTGAAAATTGGTGTTGACTAATTCGAAAAATTCTCAAAAGTGAAAGCTTTTCACATGTTGCTGTAATGCTATATATATATATATATATATATATATATATATATATATATATATATATATATATATATATATATATATATATACATATATATATATATATATATATATATATATATATATATATATATGTTGTGTGTGTGTGTGTGTGTGTGTGTGTGTGTGTGTGTGTGTGTGTGTGTGTGTGTGTGTGTGTGTGTTATTACGCTATTCCAGATATATCACGGCTTGGTCACGCCTGTACAGTTAACATAGTAAATGAAGGATCCTTTACTTACCACACTAGTGAACTGAAATTCGCCATTTAAGAATGATACTTTCTATAATGTATCAAGAACAGATTCTAGATCAAGATATATTATATGTATGGGTTGCTAAAAAGGGTACTCAATTTCATTTCCAACGTTTTATATGAAAGATATTGAGCTAGATGTGCAGTGACAGTCAAAGACACAGACCCCTGTAAATATTCAAAAGGAAGGTTCTTGCAAAGCCAAATGTTAACCAGTTTCGTATTTTTGCAAAATGAAAGTCGTGATTGTAAGGGCTCATAAAATAACGAAAATGTAAAAGAATGAACATTCATTATCAAAATATTCAGGGATTCCCTCTGTTTCTAACCCCGTTAAATTAAACCGCAAAGTATGAGTGCCTCCTGATACTCGGGCTGCAGGCAATGCTCAAATGCATATTTTAACTGACTGTGGCTGTAAATCATGGCCATTCGATTCCACCATAGAAATGTCACTTACATGGCACTAAGTGTATTTTACAGAGATATTTCCAAAATAATCACTTCTCCCTTTGCTATACTTAATAAATGTACACTTGGGACCATAGCTGAAAATCTTTGAACGCTACACTCTTGGATCAAGGAGCAGAGAAAGTTTTGCTCTGTTAGTGTTGTCATGTTTATCACTGTCATCTTTATCAGTGGATATGTCTTACTCGTTCTTGCCATCCGCCAAGATCCTGTATTACTTAGTGCAGACTATCCAGTGTCTGCAGAGCCGGTTGATGCAGGTGCGCTGACCCTAGGATGTCCATGTCGAGGGTTCAGAATAATGTTTTACAGACAAGTTTCTGCTTTACTTTCCAGCAGTATCCTGCACAGCACATACCCTCTCACTGATGACTGAGTTGGAGGGAAGATTGCCATAGAGTTGCTGTGGGATTGGATTTTTTAAGGTTCATGCGCTGAGTTTGTGCTAATTGATCCCTCCTGATTGTAACTTATAAACTCATCTGTTACAGTTTCAGCTGGAAGCCTTTTAGACGTACCCTTAGTTAGCATGAATTCCTATATATTGGCCAGTTTGATTGGTTTGATCATCAAATGCAAACTTGTGGCAATTATAACATCCTAACTGAGTATTCTTCCTAAGTAAATTGTTATTTTTTGTCAACTGGTGTCAATAGCTGGCAGAAGTCTGAAATATCCTCCTGGCTCACATTCGTTGAAGAGTATCTTCCAGGCTGACGTTGATATGATGGACATCCTCTACCAGCCTCAATGTCATCATGAAATTAACAGTTCTCTTTAGTACATGATGTAAATGATAATACCATGTGGTAATACAACAACTTCTGAAAGTTTGTTTGTCGGGTTTAGAGTACGCATATTAAACGTTAATATAGTTGTTATACATTTACATATCAGGAGTTCAATAACAGACTTTTTGAACGCTGGGTCGGTCCGGTGCCACAGTAGAACGTTTTTTGTTTGAGACGAGCGATGCTTGATGAATATTGTGTTTTGTGTTGTATTGTGTTGGGCTTAAGTTGAGTGTCAAAACTACGTTTTGCTGTACCAGAACCGCAAGAGAGTCCATGATAGGTATAGCACTGCTCAAGCTAGGAATACTTCTAGCTACAGAATTATATTGAATACAGACTTAGATCTACGATTGTAGACTCTAGACTCTATAGACTCTTGCAAGTGATGTTTGAAGAAAAACATATTGTGCAAACATGTGGCATACGACATATTTCATGCAGATACCATCGCATGTAGATAACCTTACAGTATGACCATACTTATAATTATATATCATTTGGCAAGATCAGCATTTGGCAAATAAAGTGTGGACATGGACTTTGCAGTATCTTTTCTAAGATTTCACACATTCAAAATCTCCCACAAACGAGTCCCTTGCGTTTCTGTCATTCAGCCACCCAAGATGAGATACAGAGAAGATGGGATTATTTAATCTCAGCTGATGTACGAGAAAATAAAATTCGATTATACTCTCTGAAGTTGTAATGTAATATTATACTGTACTGATATGACCACCTTGCATGGTGTACAAAGAGACATGGGATTCATTTCAAGTATAATATTTGATATAATATCATAACAAATGTCACAGCCATATAACAAATGTATAAAGCTTACCCATGCGTATACAGTTAAACATAACGGTAAATAAAGGACTAAACTTGTCAAAAAGAAAAACAAGAAAAAAAAAAAGCAACAGAAAAAAAAAAAAAAAAGAAAAGAAAGATAAACCGATATTAAACCAAAACAAACAACACAAAAACAATAAAACCTAAAAACTAAAAAAAATAACTAAAATTTGAACTGAAACTGACATTAAAACTAAGCCTAAACCCAGCGTAACTTTCCTATTATCTGCCGCGTCTCACGTCTCCTATTCAAGTCCGTTGATTTAAAAGGGACGTCCCACCCCTTTCATTTAGCTTTTAAATCTGCAGGATAAGGGGGGACTGTATGAATAAGGGGTAGGGGGTAGGATGGCAGGGGAGGGAGGCGCTGCATGGCTAATGAATTCCATAGAGATGAGTGAAACCGCATTGGATTTTTCCTTTCATCAGTTTTTCCTTCTCTCTCTCTCTCTCTCTCTCTCTCTCTCTCTCTCTCTCTCTCTCTCTCTCTCTCTCTCTCCTCTCTCTCTCTCTCTCCTCTCTCCCTCTCTCTCCCCTCTCTCTCTCTCCTCTCTTCTCTCTCTCTCTCTCTCTCTCTCTCTCTCTCTCTCTCTCTCTCTCTCTCTCTCTCTCTCTCTCTTTTGCTTTTATTTTTATTTATTTATTTGTTTATTTATTTATTTACTTATTTATTTATTTATTTATTTAATTACTTATTTATTTATTTATTTACTTATTCATTTATTTATTTATTTATTTATATATTTATTTATTTATTTATTATTATTGTTATTATTATTATTATTATTATATTACTATATATTACTATATATATATACATATATATTATTTATATTATTATATATTATTTATTATTATATTTATTATCATTATCATTATCATTAGTATCATTATCATTATCATTATCATTATCATTATCATTATAATTATCATATCTATCATTATCATTTATCATTATCATTATCATTATCATTATTTCCGCCATATGAAATTCACTGCAATGTATTCTTTCGGTAAATTGTCTTGATTATATTCTATATTACTTTGTGTTATTCAACTGCGATGGTAAAGTTAAACGATGAATTGGAAAGGGAATAGTTAGTAGAGAAAAAAAATGTACAGAAGGTTTCAAAGAAAAAGCGGGGAAGAAAAGAAGAGAGAAGGAGAAAGGAAATGAAGAATAAGAGAGCCATAGCAAGGGAGGGAATAAAACGAGAGAGAGAGAGAGAGAGAGAGAGAGAGAGAGAGAGGGAGAGAGAGAGAGAGAGAG
>NC_051389.1:49384356-49386856 GCF_015228065.2 Penaeus monodon
ATATCTCTCCCTCCTTTTCTCGTATATAACTTTCCCCTATTTTCCTCATCATATATCTTCTTCCTCCTCCGCATTATATTTAACAGTTTCCATATCCCCTCCCCCTTTTCTCTCCCCCCTTCGTATCCCTTCTCTTTCGTCTTTCCCTGCTTTTCTCCACTTGTTTCCTTTTCCTCATTACCCTTACCCCCTCCCCTTTTCATCTCTCTTTATTTCCCATTATCCTCCCTTCCTATGTTACTTCCCCTTTTCGTCTCCTTATCTCCTGTTTACCTCCTTCGTTTTACCCATTTCCCCCTATATATCATCTTCTCTCTCTCCTTCTTTTCCACCTCCCCCCCTCCCATCCTCTCTTCCCCCTATTCTCTCTCTCTCCTTCTTCTCCTCTCTTTTTCCCCGGCCCCAAGTCCCTCACTCCCCGCCCCCTCATTCTCACGTATTGATAGACTCATTAACATAAATTATCGTACCCGCTGTGAAATACGTAGCCCCATCCGTCAAAATTATAACCAGTTATCTTCGGTTATCTTGCGTTATCTTTCCTTATCTTTTTAATCTTTCCTCTCTTTTCTTCTCTCGTTTCCTGTGGCTTGTTTCCTGTTGGTTTCTCGTTTCAAATGTTTATTAATACTTATGTTTCTTATGTAGAGACTTGTGCATGTAAGTGTGAGTATACGTTTGAGATTATGTTAATGTATATTCTTGTGTGTACATATATATATCTTTCCTTCTGATAACTGATGACGTCATTTAATGCAATAATCCGGTTAATTAAATCAGTTTATGGGAACAAAGAGAGAGCGTTTTCATTTACATACCAAACCACTTACCTACCTAATCACACACACACAAATATGCACACAGTTAGTTATGTTTTACCTCTACACTAGCAAATTTACACTAATCTCTTTATTCATTTTTTTTTTCAGATTCTAAGGGAAATAGAGTGAGTGAGTGAGTGAGTGTGTGTGTGTGTGTGTGTGTGTGTGTGTGTGTGTGTGTGTGTGTGTGGTGTGTGTGTGTGTGGTGTGTGTGTGTGTGTGTGTGTGTGTGTGTGTGTGTGTGTGTGTGTGTGTGTGAGAAGGAGTGATACATAAAAATAGAAAAAGAATGAAAATAAGAAAGAAAAAAAGAGGATGACAGAGAGACAAATAACGAGAAACAATGAGTAAATGAAAGACAGAGAAATGGAAAAAAAGAGAAAAAAGAGACAGAAAGAAATAAGGACGTTGTTTCACATGATCAAGCAAGTCTCTAACGCAAAACTATCTCAAAACTTCTATAATATTCACACGCAAGAATCTTTGATAAGATCTTAAAACAGGAGAAAAAAAGAGAAAAAAAAGAATAAAAAAAATTGCATATGCCTCCATTATTGATTTCCGATGTATTGGAAAGTGCTTTGCTCACCTTTGCCCTTCTGCCCTCCCTCCCCCCCATCTCCCTTCCCCCCTATCTCTCTCACTCCCTGTCCCATTACCATGTCCCCCCCCTCCCTCTTTTCTCTCTCTCCCTCTCTCCCCCTCCCTCCATTTTCACCTCTTGGCCTCCTCTTCTCCCCCTCTCCGTCTTCTATCTCCCCTTCTCCCCCCCACCTCCCCTCTCCCCATTTCCCCCCTCCTCTTCCCAATACCCCTCCCCCCCCTGTACCTCTTTCGCTAACCCGCTCAACCAAAGATAAAAACCTTGTGTAGTAAGAGCGATATTCCAATATAAACGCTTCTTTTTTACTACCTAATGGATATATATGATTATAAATCTTTCAGCATTTTGTATTTCTTATTGATATAGATACTTTTCCTCAAATGATTAAATATGAGTATTCTCTCTCTCTCTAAAAAAAAAAAAGAATGATGATTTGGAAAACAACAATAACAATTATTTTTTACTTCATAAAATTGCCGTATCTTTGGATTTTCATAAATGTTTTTAGTTGCTGGATTTTTATTTATTTTCTATTTTGGCTTTTTATCTTAATTTTCTCATTATATATATTTTCATTTATCAATTTAATCGTTTGTTTATTCAATTATGTTTCCAAACATATCTAAATTACATATTAAAGAGATTCAGATGTAACTTTATTCGACTGTAAATATAAAATAATCATATCTTTATATAATTGTATTCAACAGCTGATATCAAGTAATGTGATTATCCTGTCGTTTTATTTCTCTCGTTTTTCCCTTTCTGCATTTACTCTTTTTTATTCACGATATTTGTTAAAGCTATATGATAAAAACGAAAAAAAAACTGTTACATATTATCTTTCATGTCAGAATTTTAATATGATTATATAATCAATAATAATATCGCTATTTTTTAATCCTCTCTCTTTCCCCTGATCTTTATTCTATCTCTTCCTCCTCCTCCCTTTCGCATATCCGTCCTTTTCATCTCCATTTTCCTCCCTCCTTTCGCAATTTCCAATATGGCTGATGCTTGTCACATTTCCCCTCTCTTTACTTCTATCTTGTTAGGTCCAACAATTAATTAATTT
>NC_051389.1:49394356-49396856 GCF_015228065.2 Penaeus monodon
ATAAATACATATATCTACTTATATCATATAGCATATATAGATATATATAGATATTTTTGTAGATGATATAAATATATATATATATAGATATACATATTATAATATTATATATATATATATATATATATATATATATATACATATTCATTCATTCATTCATTGACATTTATACAAGAAATATTTGTATTTATACGCTACTGCAAAACCATAAAGAAGGAAAACACGGAATGGAACTTTTTTAACTTTCTCCCTCAACTCGCACAAACGTTCTTTATGTTGGATTTGTTGGTGTCCTGCAATCAAGAACTCTTTTTAAATACTTAGGCTGCGAGAGAGAGAGACGAGATGAGAGAAAGAGGGAGTGGGAGCGAGAAGGAGAGAGAGAGAGAGGAGAGAGATTGGAGACGAGAAGATTGAGAGGAGAGAGAGAGGGAGAGAGAGAGAGGGGAGAGAGATTGAGAGAGAAGAGGGGAGGGAGAGGCGAGAGGGAGGAGAGAGAGAGCGACGAGGGGAGAGGAGAGAGAGAGAGGAGGGATTGGGGTGAGAGAGCAGAGGGAGAGGGAGAGAGAGCGAGAGGGAGAGGACGAGCGAGATAGACGCCCAGAGAGGAGAGCACTGAGGCGAGGAGTGAGATGAGGAGAGAAGAGAGACGAAGAGAGAGAGGAGAGAGAGACCGACGAGAGAGAAGAGAGGGGGAGGGAGCTGAGAGGGAGAGGGAGAGAGGAGAGAGGAGCGCGGGTCTGAGGATGGGAAGAGAGAGAGAGACCGAGATGAAAGAAGAGCGGAGAGGGAGAGACGAGATAGAGAGAGAGAGAGAGAGGCGTTTGACTGACGAGAGGGAGAGAAGTGGCGAGGAGGAGAGAAAGAGACGAACGACACGCGAGAGAGACGGAGAGAGAGGAGGCGACGAGAGAGAGAGAGGGACCAGAGACGTTCGGGAGAGAACTCTGGGAGAGGAGACGAGAGGAGAGAGTTTCCGTCCAGTATCGAGAGATGAGAGGAGGTGAGAGAGTTAGGAGAAGAGATTGATCGAGAGAGACAGAGAGGAGAGAGAGACAGGAGTGAGAAGGACAGAGAGAGAGACGAGATGAGATGACGAAGAGAGCAAGATGAGATGAGAGTTTAGAGAGAGGAGATTGAAGAGAGCGAGAAGAGAGAAGACAGAGTTAGAAAGAGAAGAGATCACGACGACAGAGAGAAGAGAGGAGAGAGGAAGAGATTGGGTCCCCTCGTGAGATAATGACGAGAGACGACGGACGAGACACTCCACGCGGAGACTTGAGATCGACCTTCAGCGAGACAAACTCCCCCCAGAGAGAGACGAGAAGACTCCCTGACCTCCTCGCGATTGACGGGCGAGAGATGAGAGCAGAGAGCGCGGGGGTGGGAGGCCCGAGATGGACGCCGAGCCCTGGGCGGGAGGGTGACGGGCGGACGAACGCGACGACGAGAGAGAGGAGAGACCGAGAGAGAAGCGAAGCCTCGACCGGCCTCTTGGTGAGAACGACGAGAGAAGGAGGGCCCAGGAGGAGAGAGATGAGGGAGAGGCCCGACGTCCTGGCGAGCGCGATGTAAGAGAAAGAGGAGAAGCGAGAGAGAGAGCTTGATCTGACACACTATGAACGCGCTCAGGAGAGAGAGAGAGAGAGGAGGGGGGCAGGCCCCCCCACGCGAGGCTCGAGAGGGAGAGAGAGGAGAAACGTTGGGAGAAAGGGAAAGGAGGGAAAAAGGCGAATAACACTCCTGGAAAACGAAAGAGAGGAGAGATAGAGAAACGAGGTGGACTGGAAACAGACAGGATGAGAGACGATGAGCAGGAGACGGCTACGAGAGACGAACGATGAGACCATCCAGACGACTGGGACTCCCTTCAGTGATGGGGAACGAGGCGAGAGAGGAGAACTAGGGGAAAAGACGAGCGTAGACAACGAGAGAGAGGAGAGAGAGCGAAACGAGAGAGATAGATACGACGAGAGGAGACACAGAGGAGAAGGATGTATCAGGGACCTCTGAGGATGGCACGAGGAGAGTAGACGAGACGGGAGACGAGAGGAGAGAGAGAGAGATGAGACTAGAGAGCAAACCCCGAACAGGCCCGATCGGATTGACGGAGTTAGAGAGAGAGAGAGATGAGAGACGAGAGGAAGAGTAGACTCGACGAGGACGAGAGACGAGATGGGAAGAGAGAGAGGAGAGAGAGAGGGAGGAGAGAGAGAAGTCGGGACTGAGGAGGGATGAGACAACGACGAGCAGATGATCTGAGACGGAGAAGGAGCTGAGAGGTGGCAGGAGAGGAGACGAGCGGTGAGAGGAGAGAAAGAAAGACCTAGGGAGCGAACGAGGAGAAGACGAGAGAGACACAAAAGAAAGACAGAGCGGGGACAAGCGCGAAAAAAGAGACGAGCGGGGGAAAAAGAGAGAGAGAGAGTTACGAAGGGATAGAGAGAGAAGAACGGAAGAAAAGAGAGAGGAGTGAAGGAAGAGGAGGAGGGGAGAAGAG
>NC_051389.1:49401856-49406856 GCF_015228065.2 Penaeus monodon
ACACGCCAAACCTACACACACACACACACACACACCACACACACACACACCCACACACACACACACACACACAAACAAACATACACACATACACACACACACCACCACACACACACACACTTACACACATACACACCACGCATAACACACACCACCACCACACCACAACACACACACACACACACACAAATATAAAATAAATATAATAAAAATAGACAAAAGATATGTATACCCATAGATACATATAGATGCTTATATAGGTATCTATATAATATATGTATATATGATATATATATATATATATATATATATATACATATGACCTCCTATATAGATAGATATATATAGGATATATATATATATATATATATATATATATATATATAATATATGTACATATAATGTATGTATATATATATGCGTATTATGCAAAATACATACATACATAAATACATATCATATACTATATATATATATATATATATATATATATATCATATCTAGCATATATTTATAAGTATAATATATATATATATATTATATATAATCGATATTAGATATCTATATATATATATAGATATACACGTTATATACACATACTTACATTACATACATACAGAGACAGAGGAGAGAGAGAGAGAGACGAAGAGGAGGAGATGAGAGGAGAGAGAGAGGAGAGGGGAGAGAGAGAGTAGTAGAGAGAGAGAGAAGAGAGAGAGAGAGAGAGAAGGGCGAGAGAGAACAGATGAGAGAGAAGAGAGAGGAGAGAAGAGAGAGAGAGAGAGAAATCAAGAAATAGGGAAAATTAAAAACCGATTTAACAACAGCATACAGAGAAAACGATTGATACTACATACTCCAAAAATAAAAAAGAACGACGAAAAAAAATATCAGAAATACAATCCAGAAAGTCCTGTTCGAAAGCAAGCCGAAGAAAGGCAAGAAATTGGACAAAGAAAATTGCTTATTGAGCACTTATTGAAAAATGTTCTGAAGAAATTTCCTCCCTAAAACTGACCACATATATTTTATATATATATATATATATATATATAAAAAAACATATATAGATAATATATACATATATATACCATATAGCTATATATATATATATATAATATATATATTTATCTATCTATTTATTTATTTAATTATTCATTTTTTCATTATCATTATTTTTTCTTTTCTTTTTCTTTTTTTTCTTCATGGGGAAAGGATAGATAATGGGAAACGTGTATATAATGTGCGTTTAGAAGAATGTGCTAGAAAAAGAAAAACACTGTCTATAATGTATCTACACATGCGCAAAGGACGAAGGACCGGAAACGAAAAGGAACATATATGTAAGTATGTATGTATGTATGTATGTATTGTATGTATGTAGGTATGTAGGTATGTACTATGTATGTATGTATGCAGTATGTATGTATGTATGCTAGGTATGTATGTATGTATGTAGTCTGGATGTATGCATTGTATGTATGTAGTACGTATGTATGTATGTAGTATGTATGTATTGTATGTAGGTATGTATGTATGTATGCATGTATGTATGTACATATGTATGTCTGTATAGTATTTATGTATGTATGTATGTATGTACGGTATGTATGTACGTATGTATGTATGTATGTAGAGGTATGTATTATGTATGTATGTATGTATGTAGTTACGTCGTACGTACGTATGATATGTATGTATGATATGTATGATACGTTACGTATGTATGAGTATGTACTGTAGTTATGATGTATGTATTTGTATGTATGTATGTATGCATGTCATGTATGTATGCATGTATGTATGTACGTATGTATGTATGTATGTATGATGTATGTCTGTATGTATATCGTATGGATGCATGTAGTATTGTACGTACGTAGGTATGTATGTAGTATGTCTGGTATGTAGCATGTATGTATGATGCATGTTGCATGTAGGATGTATGGATGTTGTAGGGATGTATGTAGGTTATGTATGCATGCATGGATGTAGAATGCATGTATGATGTAACGATATGTAATATGAGGAGTATGCAGGTCTGTATGTAGGTATGTATGTATGATGTATGATGTATGTATGTATGTGGAGCATGTATATATGGATAGATATGCAGTGTACGTACGTACATTATGTATGTAGGGTATGTATGTATGTGTATGTACGTATGTATGTAGGTCTGTATGTATGTATGTATGTATGCATGTATGCATGTACGTATGTACATATGTATGTATGTATGTGTACATGTATGTATGTATATATGCATGTACGTACGTACTTATGTATGTATGTAGTATGTACGTATGTATGTAGGAATGTATGTATGTATGTACGTATGTATGTATGTATGTATGTATGCATATAATCAACAATTACCTCCCTTCCCACATCTGCTAGTTTCTCCTCTTCCCCCTTCTTGTTTTTCTTCTTTCTTAACCCCCCCCCCCCCCATTATTCACCTTCTCTTGCCCTTTCATTCTCCTCCTCGCGACTGCTATCCTGTTCCTTGTATTTCTCTTTTTCCATTCCTTCTCCTCCCATCCTTTATTCCTTCTTCTTCTCTCCCTTCGCCCTCCCTTCTCCTTCCCTTCTATCCTCCTTCCTTCTAACCTCCTTGCCTCCCCTCTCCCGCCTTCGATCTCTTTCGCGGCCCGCTACCTCCCGCGAACCGCCTGGCCCGCACCTGCTAACCCGCCGGCCCTCCCGTTATAACCTCCGGCCCTCCGGCGAAACTCGTCCCGCCCGGTCTAACTCCTGCCTACCCTGCTAAACTCCTTCCCTCCCTTCTACCTCCTTCCCTCCTTCAAACCTCCTACCTCCCTTCTAACCTCCTTCCCTCCTTCTAACTCCTCCATCTTCTAACATCCTTCCCTCCTTCTACCATCCTTCCCTCCCCTAACTCCTTCCCTCCCTTCTAACCTCCTTCCCTCCCTTCTAACCTCCTTCCCTCTTCTAACCTCTTTTCCCCTCACCCTCACCCTTCTCCCCTCTTTCCCATCCCCGTTTTCGCTAATTACGTGTTACACAGACCAGAGGTGGAGGAATGCTGCTAATGCTGTTGCTGTATTGCAAGGCTGCGTTTCCTTCCGGCATTTCCTGGAGGAGGGTTGGTTGGGGGGCGATGGAAAATGAGGGGAAAGAAAAGAGAGGAAGGGAGGGTGAGAAAGGAGGGAGAAGGTGGAGGAAGGAGGGAAAGAGGGGGAGGGGATGAGCGGGAGAAGGGAGGGTGGAGGGAGGAGAAGAGGGAATGAGGGAGGGATCTCTCTCCGCCAACTTCCTCCCCTTCCTCCCCAATTACCCCTACCTTCCCTTCCATCCCCACCCTCCCCGACAATCCCCTCCCTCCCCAACTATCCCCTCCCTCCTTAACTTCCCCGCCCCCGCAAGTGCACCGCCGAGAATCGCGAGTTAATGCCCCCGGGGGATTTGCCTGTCAAAATTCATCAAGGCTCCGACAACACGAATAATGAATGGGCTGGACGAATCGCACAATCCATCAATGCCTTGTAGAGCCATTAGTCTCTCTTTCGCTTTCTCTCTCCCTCTCTCTCTCTCTCTCTCTCTCTCTCTCTCTCTCTCTCTCTCTCTCTCTCTTTCCTGCTCTTTCTTGCTCTTTCTCTTTCTTAATTGCTTTTTTTCCGCCTTTTGTGATCTTTTATGGTTTTCTCTATCTTTTTATTTATTTATTTGTTTCGTTTTTGTTTGTCTCTCTCTCTTTTGTCTGTATCTCTCTCTCTCTCTCTCTCTTACATCATAAAAAAAATAGCTAGGTGTATCAACGAAAGCTATTTTCGACGAAGATATATAGCCTAAACATTTATATATAGAAACTGACAGAAATTCAAACTATTTGAATATTCATCAGCTAAGTATTCAGCGACGACTTGATATGGAGTGATGTATTGCAGCGCTACTGTGTCAGCTGCACCAAGTGGCTCCATATTCTTGTATATTTAAGGAGTTATGGGAGATGGAAGATCTGTCCTGGAGTAGGGAACAGTGAGATGTTGGTCCCTTGTGGTGGCAGCATTGGTAATGTTGCATTCCCTCCCTCCCTGTCTGTCTGTCTGTCTGTCTGTCTGTCTGTCTATTTGTCTCTGAATCTCTCTCTTTCTCTCTCTCTCTTCTCTCTCTCTCTCTATTTGTCTTGTCTCTCTCTCTCTCTCTCTCTCTTTTTATTTTTGCTTTCTGCCCATTTTTGTAGAATTGAATATAGTCGTGAAATAATACTGTAATTCTTAAATGTTTCTTGTTATTCGTGTAAGATCTCTCTCTCCTTTCCTTTTTGGATTACTTTTCATTTCTTTTCCTTTTTTTCCTCCTCATTCTCCCCAAACATCGTCTTCTTCCTTTTCCTGCTATTCCTCTTCCTCCTCCACTATCCCTTCTCTTTAGTCATCCTCCTCCTTCTCTCCCCACTCCATCTTCCTCATTCTTCTCCTTCCTTTTCTTGCCTTTTCTATTCACCCTTCCTCTCTTTTCTTTTTATTCCTTATTCTTTTTTCTATATCCTCCTCCTCCTTCTGCCTCCCCGTCCCCTTCTTCTTCATTCTTATTCTTGTTCTTCTTCTCTTTCTTCCCTCCTCCTTCCTTTTTCATGACTTCCCTTCCTCCTCTTTCACTTTTTTTTAAGAGATAAAAATTGGAATTGTTTTCACGGTCAATCTTATTTCGGAAAATGTAATTCTAAATGATAAAGAGATTATTATTATCATTATTATTGATATTACATCCATGACTAGTAATGTTATAAAAATTATCTTTTACATCATTATCAAAATTGTTGTTATTACTGTCATTATCATTACTTTTTTATTTTTCACATCTTCATCGTTATTGGTATTATTACTATTGATTTTATTAATATTATCATTAGCATCAGTATCACTATCACATTACTATTATTATTGTTATCATTATTATTATTATTACTATTATTATTATTATTATTTATTTTTTTATTATTATTTTTATTATTATTATCATCCATCATCATC
>NC_051389.1:49409356-49419356 GCF_015228065.2 Penaeus monodon
AATGATTATAATAATTATAATAATATTGATGTTAATACTAATGCTAACAACAACAACAACAACAACAACAACAACAACAATAATAATAACAATAATGATAATAATAACGATGATGATGATGATGATGATAGATATAAACAGATAGAAATACTGGTAACAATTATGAGGCAATGATCATATTACCAAGATTTCTCGCACGGATATTCATGATGATAATGATAATCAAAGTAAAACAATAATGACACAAGAATTTGGCAGACACAATCAAAACGAGATTAATAGTTGCAATAAGAGAGCTTATGTATTAGACTGAGTAAAATCAAATAATAATAAAGGTAATACTACTCCCCAAAATAATTAAAACAAACAGATGAAAAATAATTATAAAAAAACAATATGAAAAACAAACGAGTCATTCTACCACACACACAAAAAAAAAACGAAAGAAAAAAGAAAAAAAAAAAAAACAATATTAAGCTTTTCGGACAACGAAGAAAAATTCATCCACATTCCTTGAACAAACGGAACGACAGCGAAATAGACATCTGTAGCCTAACATTCTCTCCAAAAACAGAAACTTTAGATTGCACACAATTCCAGACAATTAGTGTAATAAGCCACTTGGCCGAGTGTTCATGCAATGCAGGAGGGAAAGACTGGAAAATCGTTTCTTTTTCTTTTCCTCTCTTTTTTTTTCCCGAGGATGGGAAGCTCGTGGCGATTTTGTTCTGTCTTTTTAATATTCAAGGCTGATTGGAAGTCGTTTTTGGAATTGAGGGAGACGCATGAGGACACGGAAGAAAATAAAAAGAATGTAAATATTGTTAGGAAATCATTAGATCGATAGCCAGATACATATGTAAAGTATCCACATATATACAGACTCACATACATGCAAACATACATATAACACATAAATACATACGTAAACAGACAGACAGACAGACAGACAGAGCTAAAAAAAAAAATGCATGTGGTTAACGAAATTACGATGCACTTTTCTCTTGTCGAAGCAAACTGGTCAGGAACGTGGGATAGGGTCAAGGGGGGAGGGATGGAGGGAGGGGAGGGGGTTGTAGAAGTATTAATCCTTTTCATGAAATCTTTTTACGGAGATCCATTTCCTTATTTCCTTTTTCTCTCTCTCGCTTTTTTTCCGAAAGACTGTTGCAGAAATATCTTCCCATGTGGCTGCAAAAAGAGATTAGAAGAAATGGGATCTAATTCCGGTAATAGTTTTGTCTTTTTCAAAATCGAATATAATGAAGCTGAATTTGCAAGGGATTAAATACAGATGTATTACGTTTTCAGCTCTAAGCTTTATCATGATAACAAATCTGAAATGGCGAATATTATTTCAGTGGATTATCATTAGTAAAACTATTTTCTCTCGATATCTCTACACACGAGCATATGATGATATTGTATATATAAACGTATAAATATGTATAAATATATATACACACATATTTATCAGTAAAACATTTCATATCATAGTAAACTGAAAATCATCTCAGAAACTTTGTAAGTAAACAAAGACGTATATCATATACAGGGAAGAAAACCAGTTAAAAAGAAAAAAAAAGAAAGAAAGATGGGATGGATCTTTTTATTAATGTAAATTAGAATCCGGAAAAGAGGAAAGAAAAGGTAAAAAAAAACTTCAAATACATCCAGCAACAAAAGAAGAAATGAGTAGACAAAAAAGCAGAATATATCATAACACGAAACATGTAGACAAATAAAGAGAGAGAGAGAAAAAGAGAAGGAGAGAAAGATAGTCACAGAACACATTTAACCAATCTGGCAACCCCCTCCTGCCCCCTCCACAGAAGACAGATTTCTTCCTGTCGTTGCCTGGGTTTTGCTTCCATTGACCTTTGACCTTCTAATGAGGTCATTCCGATCAATTTGTCTCCGTTTGTCACTTGTTCTGACCAAGCAGAACCGAAATGCTTTTCCTCCTGTGACCAGGCCAAGCGACGCTCGACTGACCGGCTGGTGTACAAAGTGTACACGGGGCGCGTGTCACGTTTGATTAATAGAGCGAGGATGGCCAGATTTTTGGCCTCAGCGATCTACGGGGAAATCTCTTACAAACTACCGAATAACACTAATCACAGACGCTTATTCATATCTGTCGATCTTTGAAGAAAGAGTTGGTCGTGACTACAAATTTAAAATTCAGCATAATTTTACCGTAAAGAGGGTGTCTTTAGCGAAACCCAATTGCGAATTGGTATTGATGGGAAGACCGTATCGACCAAACAACGGGTTGCGAGTGACTGGTCACCGCTGATGTAGGGGAAACCAGTAAGGTCCCGCCTGGCGAGATATATATCTATACATGTTGTTGTTTAGTTCTTATTCTTATTGTTTCTTATTGTTTATCATTATTATCATTATCGTGATAATGATCATTAGGAATTGTTATCATTGTTATCGTCATCATTATATCATGATTTTCAAAGTGATGATGATGATAATGATGATAATGATAATAATGCTGATGATGATAAAAAAAAAAAAAAAATGATGATAATAATAGTAATAAAATGATAATGGTAATAACGAATATATGCTAAAAATAATAATAAAATATAGTATAATACAATGATAGTACTACTGATATTAATAAAAGTAATAATGATAATGATGATAATAGTAATGAAAATAATCATTACAATAATAATGATTCTGATGATGATTATGATGATAATGATAATAATAATAAACAAAATGATGATGATAATAATAACAATTAAGATAAAAATAATTATAATAATGGTAATAATAATGATAATGATAATAATAGTAATAATAACTAATGATAATAATGATAATGATAATAATAATAATAATAATAATAATAATAATAATAATAATGATTATGATAATGATAATAATGCTTATAAAATGATACTAATAATAATGATGATAATAACAATAATAATGCTAATGATTATTATAATAATGTTAAGAGTAATAATAATAATAATGTTAATAACAATAGTAATGATACTAGTAGTAATAACAAAATAACAATAAGGATAATAATGGTAATGATAATAAAAATGATGATAATAATAATCATAGTAATAATAATCATAATAATAATGATGTCGACGATGATAATAACAACAGTATACACATACACACAAACAAACAAACACACACACACACACACACACACACACACACACACACACACACACACACACACACACACACACACACACACACACACACACACACACACACACACACACACACACACACACACACACACACAGACGAAGAAACAGGGAAAAACAACAACAACAACAACATCAGAACCACGAACAAAATCAGGATAAAAAAAAAATCGTAAAACCTCCATGCCATTAACCCATCTTTATCACTCCCCCTACCAGCACTAATTACATTCGAACGCGTATAATCACAAGGACAAACCACACACAACCGCACACTCATTATACTCGTGAGCTGGAGTGTCATTAAGGATGGATCATGTTTTCGAGCAATTAAGGTGATCATTATCCAAGCTTACGCAGGAGGCTGTAATTAGTAACTGTATCCCAAGGCAGACTCGGTTCGCACGCCCTTGTTTATTTCTTTGTTTGGTTGCCGCGGGCGTGTTTGTGTTTATTGGTGATGGAATATGTTTTGTTTCGTTTGCGTTTGTCTTTGAGTTTGCGTCTGTGTGAGGGGAGCGTTGTGTGTTGGGGTGGGGGTGTTTGTGTTTGTGTGTGTGTGTTTGTGTTTGTGTTTGTGTGTGTGTGTGTGTGTGTGTGTGTGTGTGTGTGTGTGTGTGTGTGTGTGTGTGTGTGTGTGTGTGTGGAGGGATATTTTGTCTTTGCCTCCCCCCCACACCTCTCTCTATCTCTCATTCTCTCTTTTCTTTCTTTTTTCTCTCTCCCTTTCTCCGTCACCCTCGCTTTATGTTCTCTTCTGCCCACCATAGAAACAGACAAAAGAAAAACACGTCTATGATTATTCAGTTTCAGAACAGTAGATTGATAACATGCATTTAAAGAATATTCATAGCTGGGAGAGATAAATATATAGATAGTCTAATACACACGCTCACAGGTAGGTAAATAAACAGATAATCATGTAAATGGCATAGGAAAGAAAGATGAAACTCAGTACTTAATAATGGAACTATTTAAAAGGAATTATCATGAAAACAAACAAAGTTTATTATGGTTAAAAATATCAACGTATATTAATGAACACACGCGTACAACACCTAATTAAATAATGCTGAATAATTCTCTACTTATCTTCGACCTTAGCAGACAAGACCAGACACATCACCTGCTGTTGATGTTGCATCTGCTTCTGCATCTGCTGGGATGGTCGCCCTTTAATGCTTATGATCATGTATAAAGGGATAGCATCTTGATAAAGATTATGGGTAATTCAGCGAGGGTGATAGTGTATGGCGTGGTAAATAAATTTGATGAGTTATTGGAGGAGGGAAATAGACATGTAGAGAGGAAAACTGTGGGGTAGATAGATAGATAGATAAATAGGTAGATAGACGGACAGACAGAGTGGTAGATAGGTAAGTAGGCAGGTAGATAGACGGATAGACAGAAAGATAGACAGATAGATAAATAGATAGATAGACAGAGAGATAAGCAGATAGGCAAACAGTCATGTAGATAGATAAATAGATAGATAGATAGGGAGAGAGATTGAAGAGATAGATATATCGATATAAAGACGGGGTGTTGGAACAAACAGACAGATAACAAGACCGATAGACACTGAAAGAAAGATAAAACAGATACCAAGGCGTCTAGAAAAAAATAAACCGAAAACATTGAATATGAGACCGAGAAAATAAATGAAAAAAAAACAAGTAAAAAAAAGTAAAAAAAAAAAAAAAAAAAAACGCCTCTTCCTCTTCACCTTTCCCTCTCACACTTTTTTTTTTATTTTCTTCCTTTTTCTCTCAGTTCCCCCCATTCCATCAGTCTGAAAATCACATTCGTCTTCTCAGGATATTGTGGAAACCCGAATCATTGGCAAGGGCGCTTTTGAAATGTTGAAAGATATAAATGATTTTCTTGGCTTGAAAGTACGTGTTTTTCTCCTTTTCTTTTATTTATTATCTTTGTCTTGTTCTTTGTTTCTGATGGTTTGTATGTGTGTATTATTTATGATTGCAGTTTATATACGTGTATATATATATATATATATATATATATATATATATATATATATATAAATAATTTATACACACACACACACACACACACACACACACACACACACACACACACACACACACACACACACACACACACACACACACACACACACACACACACACACACACACACACACACACACACACACACACACACACACACACACATGTACATATATGTATGTATTATATATACATACATATATATTTGTATATATATACACATGTAAATACATAATAAATATTCATGTATATATATGATACATACATACATATATATGTATATATATATATATATATATATATATATATATATAATGCATACATAAATTTATATATATAATTTTTGTTTATTTTCTTTTCGTTTTCTTTCTAAGAATTAAAGATATATTATTAATCGCAAGCTTTCGTATATTTATAATTATAAGCTACAGCAATAGATACGGACGACGCAAGTACAGAAAGAAAGAAAAAAAACAAGAGAAAGAAAAAAGAAAGAAAGAAAAAAAAGGGATGATAAAAAGAGAGAGAAAAACAACAACAACAAAGCAAGTAATAATAATAATGGTTAATGGTTAAAAGCAAGAGAAATGTGCTAGACATCTAAGAGAAATGCTAGACATCTAAGGTCATGTAGCACTATAGTTAATGTTAGGGAAGGGTGGTTGAGTTAGTGATTAGTTGTCTAAGAGTAATAATAACAATAAAAGATGAAACGTTAAAAAAAAAACGAAAAAAAACAAACAAACAAACCAAACCAAAGCAAAAAAGAACAACGAATAAACGAAAGAATAGACATCCCATATCAAAATCCCCCAAAACAACAACAAAGAGGATGTAGAAAGGGGTAGTAAAGCAGCAGGTCCCAAGTTAAGTGCCGGGAATGCATTCAGAGAGCGGCCGTAGAGTGTTGGAATTGAATTAAAACGGACGGTTCGTGCGTTTATTAGCACAGAACTTTGACCTTTATTAGCTGAGGTCGAGAGAGAGAGAGAGAGAGAGAGAGAGAGAGAGCGAGAGAGAGAGAGAGAGAGAGAGAGAGTAATGGAAGGGATAGGGGAAGGGAGAGGGAAGGGCGGGTGTACAGAGATTTGGGGAGGGAGGAAGGAGAGGAAGGAGGAAGAAGGAAAAGGGAGAAGATGGAGAGGAGGGGGGAATAAGCAGTGGAAGAATAGAGGGAATGAGAGGTGTAGGAAGACCGGGGAGAGGGAAAGGAGAAAGGGGAAGGGAATTAGACTGTGGAAAGGTGGGGGAAAGGAGGGAAAAGAGGTGAAGAGTAAATTGAGATCGAGGAAAATAGAGAGAGAGAGAGAGAGAGAGAGAGAGAGAGAGAGAGAGAGAGAGAGAGAGAGAGAGAGAGAGAGAGAGAGAGAGAGAGCTAGCGGTACTCTCAATCACCAATGACACTACAAGAAGTACAATAAAGACAAAAAAAAACAAGACAAACCACGAAATAGGAGGTAAAAATAAATAAATACACAGAAGAAGAAGAAGAAGAAGAAGAAGAAGAAGAAGAAGAAGAAGAAGAAGAAGAAGAAGAAGAAGAAGGAGGAAAGACGGAGACGCAACCCAACCCGAAAACTGCAAGCCAACGCATATTGCCGGGCTAAAACCAACCCATTCGGTCCCCCTGAAATATACGAAGAATCCATACGTCAAAAGCAAGAACCAATTCCAAAGGCGCGGTCGTCCTATAATATCGTCAATTTTCCCCGCGAGGAAAGAGAGAAGAAGAAGAAGAAGAAAAAAGAAGAAGAAGAAGAAGCAGGCGCTGGATCCTCGCCAAAATGTCCCTTGCTTGGCTTGTCTTGCCTTGGCTTGAGCGGGCTTGGTTTGTGTCGTTGTACAGGCGGCCAGGGTGTGGGGTTAGGGTGTAAGGGGAAGATTAGGGTGTAAGAGGGGGATTAGGGTGTAAGAGGAGGATTAGGGTGTAAGAGGAGGATTAGGGTGTAAGAGGAGGATTAGGGTGTAAGAGGGGGATTAGGGTGTAAGAGGGGATTAGGGTGTAAAAGGGGATTAGGGTGTAAGAGGAGGATTAGGGTGTTGAAGAGGGGGATTGGGTGTAAAGAGGGGTTGGGGTGTAAAGGGGATGGGGGTTTAAGAGGAGGATGGGGTGAAGAGGAGGTTAGGGGTTGGGAAGGGGGGGATTAGGTGTAAGAGGGGGATTAGGGTGTAAGGGGGGGATTGGGGTTAAGAGGGTTTAGGTTTTTTAAGGGGGGATTGGGTTTTAAGAGGGGTTTGGGGTGTAAAGGAGGTTTAGGGTGTAAGGGGGGGTTTAGGGTGTAAGAGGAGGATTAGGGTTTTTAAGGGGGGGATTAGGGGAAAGAGGGGGATTGGGGTGTAAGAGGGGGAAATTTGGTAAAGAGGGGATTAGGGTTTGTAAGAGGAGGATTAGGGTGTAAGAGGGGGATTAGGGTGTAAGAGGGAGGACGGGTTATTGTCACTGTTATAATTGTTTTGTTTTGTTGTTTTATTGATGAGGAAGGAGACTTGTGGAAAGTTGATGCTGTGGATATTGGCGTTTAAAAAAAAATCTTTTGTTAGCTATTACATTTGGTTTGTCGAAGGCAAATTATCATGGGTGTTTTGTTTAATAATTTGGGATGTTAATTGGAAGGTTGATATAAGGTTAATGTTGTTAGGCGTTCTTTGTTATTATTATTACCAATTTTTTTAGTTCATAGGTTAAGTTGACTGGTATGGGCAATTTTCCGTCATTATAATTGTAAATCGTTTAGTTGTTAAGCGGGAATTGAGGGAAAGGGTTTCGTTTTATTTTAATTAGTATCGTTTACTACTTTTATGGTTTTACAATGATTTTATCGATTGTCGATCATAAAAAAAACCCTTTTTTTTTATAAGTTTTTCATATTCTGGGGTTTTTGATGCGATTGTTAAGCGTGAGGGGTTGTAATGTTACTGGGTGATGTTTATATAAACTGTTGTTTATATAAACTAATTCTATGGAAAAGTTACAGTCACGTTTCTTAACTGAAATGAGTATGGAGATGTGCATTAATATCGAAACCTTAAAGGGATATTGTTTCACATCTTTGCTTTATTTGTCATAGTGAGCTATGTTGTTTAAGCAGTCTTGATTACTTTCACTGTTAAAGACAAGATTCGAGGTTGTAAAAATGAATTTTTTATTTTTTGTTTAAAAATTCCCCTGCCCCGGCTAGAATATACATTTGGATTGATTTCTTTTTGGGGGAAAAGGCGTGAACAAAGTTTTTAATATTCGATTTTTTATTCATTTAAATCTTCTAACGACCATATTGCAGGTAGCCCAGCCCAAACCCAGAGGAAGGGTAAATATGAAAAGCAAATACAAAATAGAAAGTACAATAATAGGGATAAAAAAATTAAATATAAAATAAAAATATTACTACAAAAACACACACCACCACAAAACAACACACAACCCCACACACACACCAAAAACACAAAAACACCACACACACACCACACATATATAATATATAAAATATTAAAAAATAATAAATAATATATACATACAAATAATAAATAAAAATATATATATTTTTTATAGATATAATATAATATAATAATATATCAAATAAAGGTAAAATAAATATATAAAATATATATATAATATATAATATAAATATATAATAATAATAAATATAAAATATATATATATAAAAAATATAAAATTAAAAATAATTATATATATTTAAAATATCTAATATTAATTATAATAATATAAATATATAATATAATAATAAATATAATTTATTATAATATATAAATATAAAAAAAGAGAGAGAGAGAGAGGAGAGAGAGGAGTTATGAAGTATTCATATAATACATTATAAATGCAACAATACATGGTATATGCATAAAATTTTAGATTTTAATATATATATATAATATATTAAATAATATATATAATATATAATATATAAGCTATCCACACACCACACACACAAAAACCCAAAAAAACCACACAAACACAAACACACAAAATATATATAAATATATATATATATATTAAAAATATATATATTATATTACACACACCACCCACACACAACCACACAACACACACACACACCACACACACACACACACACAAAACACACAATATTGTGTGATAAAATATTATTTAAAAATTTTAAAATAAAAAATAAATATTTATATATAAAAAAAATATTTTATTTAAAAATTTTTATAATATAAATATATATATATATATATATATATATATATTTTCCGTGCCACAGTTAATTCCCCCACAAAATCCCCAAATTTTTTTTAGAAAACCTATTTTTCTACAGATTTTTGGGAAATTTCCCGTGATGCGCAGATGCCTCGCGCCCCAGGGGGGCAAAAGAGGGCCGGGGGAATGGGTTTAAATGTATTACAATTCAATAGTATGTAATTATATTATAATATTTAAAAATTTATATTAAAAAATATATATAATAGATAGATAGATAAGAGATAGATAGGATAGATAATAGATAGATACAACAAAACAACACCACAAACACACACACACACCCCACACCCCACACAAAACACCCCCACACACACCCCACAACACACACATCCACACACACACGCACACCGCACACACACACAAAACCACACCCCACACACACACACACATAAAAATATAATTATTAAAAAAAAAATATTTAAAAAAATGTTTTAATACAGTGTAATATATATTTTATAAAATAAAATATAATTATATATTATATAAAATATATTTAATATGGATAAATTTTAAAAATAAAATATATAATATTA
>NC_051389.1:49421856-49426856 GCF_015228065.2 Penaeus monodon
ATTCTGATATTTTTTTTGTCTCTCTCGCTCGTTCATTCTTTCGCCTCTTCACATATTCTCTCTTTCTTTCTCTCTTCCCGCTTCGTTTCTCTTTCTTACACTTTCGTTCTTTTGCTTTCTCGCGCCTTCACCCTCACTCTCTTTTTCTTCCTCCCTCCTTTCTTCTCTCTCATTCTGTCACTCATACTCTCTTTTTTTTCGCTTCTTCCTTCTCTTCCCTCCCCTTCTCACTGTCTCCCTCTCTCTTTTTCTCTCCCCCCCCCATCCTCTCTCTCTCCCCCCCCCATCCTCTCTCTCTCAACCTCCAGGCAGGTTAATTTTAATTTTTGTTTACGAGTATTTAACTTTATTCACTTTTATGTATTTTCTCGATTTCCGTTAGTTTCTCCCCCTGCCTCTGATCTCAAATAATTTATTTTATGTTCATCCTTTTTTCTGCTTGTCTTAACACGAATTAAGTCCAATGCGATTTACTAAACAGTTTTTCCTTCATTTCCTCAAAACTTTTGCTCCTTTCTCGAGAAAAATACTTTATAAAACTACAGAATATTAAAGAAAAATAACACTAACGGCACATACTTGGTACGTACGTATTCTCTCTTATACTTTCTCTATGATGATGATGATGATGATGATGATGATGCTACAATTAATCATGATGATGTGATGATGATGATGATGATGATGATGATGTGATGATCTCAATTAAATGATGGATGATGATGAGATGATACTCAATTAATGATGATGATGATGATGATACTCAATTAATGATGATGATGATGATACTCAATTAATGATGATGATGATGATGATACTCAATTAATGATGATGATGATGATGATGATATCAGTAATGATAACAACAACAACAACTATAATAATAATAATAATGAAAATGATAGTAATAACAAAAAAATAATAGTAATGATGATAATAATAAAGACAATAACATCAATAGTAATATTAACGATAATGATAATAATAATAATAAAAATAATAACAACAATAATTCTAACAATAATGAGTATGATAATTACAATATACAGTTGCACTATACGGAAAGCAATATGTAAACCTGCAAGAACGCGAATTCTTGCACTGAGTCCTAACAAAAAGCTTGTTACGGGGTATTGCAAGATTGATTAGACAGGTCACTGGGACCGACCTGGAAATTGAAATATGCCTGTTGATATTATCTAAACCTGAAATAGTTATGATGATAATTATAATAATAATGATGATGATAGTAATTATATGATGATAATAATAATCAATATTGTAATGATAATAATAGTGGTAATAATGACAATAATAATAACAATAACAATAATGATAATAATAATAACGTTATGATAATGATAATAATAATGGTAAAGGAAATGATAATGATAATAATGGAAATAATAGTAATGATAATAATAATAACAACTACAACATTAACAACAATGAAGATGATGATGATGATGATACTACAGTTAATATTGATAGTGATAATATAAATGATAATGATATTAATAGTATTAATAGTAATAATGATAAAATAAGCACACTGATAAGTATTGTTAGTACCATTATTATCATTATTACTATTAAGATAATCACCAGTATCATAATAAATATGAATATTATAATTCTCTTTAATATAAACTATATCATCACATTATCAAAGTCATTGTTATTCCAATCATTACCATTACCCTTATTTTACATTAATATTGTTTTACAACAGCGAAGAAAATAGAAAATTCCCCTTTAGAAACGTTCGAATATAACTTTAGACAAGTTTCGATATATCATATATACTGCTAAGTATATGGGAAAGGAAATCGGTTACCTTTAAAGGAACTATTTCCCTGTATCAAAAGAATATAAAATATTTCTGGAGGATATAATATCAAGCGTTTTCGTACATAAATATCTGTTCATTCAGATCGACTTTGAATAATATATTATTCTGTGGTACAAAAAAAAAAGGATATAAAATGCGCTTGTACCCTTTAAATGGAAAAGTTATGCTGTGCTGTACCTTTCTCACACTCGCTATGTTTTCAAAATTCTTCCTTTCTTCCGCCAGAGTTGAGATTATCATTTCAGAGTCTCTCCAGCGAAGGAAGAGGAGAGCTGAGCTCAACAATTTCTCGACTGACACACAGCTGTTTACGGAACGTCTCGGCTAAGCGAAAATTCTCTGTCTGTCTGTCTCTCTCTTTAGAAGTATGATCTATTTTTCATTTGGAATAACTTTTTAACTGCTCCTTAAGTAATACATCTTACATCAACACACACACACACAATATATATATATATATATATATATATATATATATATATATATATATATATATATATATATATATATATATATATTGTGTACACACACACACACACACACACACACACACACACACACACACACACACACACACACACACATATATATATTGTGTATACATACATACATAATATATATATATATATATATTTATATCATATATATATACATATATAATATATATATATAATATAATATATAATATATATAAATATATAATATTATAATATAATATATATATATATATATATATATATATATATATTATATAATATATAATATAATAATAATAATATATATAATAATAAGTATATATATTATATTATATAAAATATGGGTTGTGAAAATGATCAACAAATCCACAATATATAAACGCACAAAGATTCCCTCCCTTCCTCTATTCCCACAGCTTTGTACTTGAAGAAAAATTGGACACGAGGAGAGAGCGTCTCCATTCTGAATATTTAAACTAAGCAACACGCCATCACTCGCCGGTGCGTTGCAGAGAGAGAGCGAGAGCGAGAGAGAGAGAGAGTGAGAGAGAGAGAGAGAGAGAGAGAGAGAGAGAGAGAGAGAGAGAGAGAGAGAGAGAGAGAGAGAGAGAGAGAGAGAGAGAGAGAGAGAGAGAGAGAGAGAGGAGAGAGAGAGAGAGAGAGGAGAGAGAGAGAGAGAGAGAGAGAGAGAGAGAGAGTCATGGTGGTTTTCTCGGCAATTAATTTGTTATTTATTCATTAAGGAAATGCAGATGCGGGAAAAGGAAGTGTTGTGTACATTTATTTTTTAATGGTTTGGTTGTTACTTGTCGTGTAGTCTAAGTAAGCAGTAGTGAGATAATTATATTATTGTTAGTAGCATTGTCATTGTTACTTCTATAAATAATTATATTTTAATTATTCACATACTTAAAGGACTTCGTGTCGCATGACTTAGTATGTCTGTAGTTTCACAAAACGACTGCCGTTACTATTGCATGTAAAATTTTAATCAAGGGATCTCCATATTTGATAGAAATAATGAAATAAAATGTCGATTCATCCTTTATACATGGACGTGTCTACCAATGTTTAAAAAAAATGTTTTTTTGAAAACAACTTTCACTGGATTTGTGACTGTTCAATATTTCATGTGCATTTTATATTTCACAGAATGTAACGTACCCCGGGAGTCAGGAGTCCCTACAGTATCTGATGAAGTATGCTGTAGTAATGCGTTTCTGTTTATGACGTGTGTGTCTGTTTCATTGAGTATAACGAAGTTACATATTCACCTCAACATTTCATTTAGTAAAACCGAAAGTGAAGTGGAAATAAAATTCTTTGTTTGCTTTCCACCACCCTTATCGCCAACCCACAGTGCCTTGTAAATTCAACACTTTCGAAAAGATACAAGACAACACATGAGTCAGAATATCCGCAATGTTGTTCCAAAACTCTCACAAAAAAATGCCACAGAAATCACCCTCGTAACTCGGATAAATCTCTGTCGTAACACGCAAGATGACTTCAGAACGACACTGCGCGACGTCAATGTGGCACACGATACTTTTCTCGTTTTAACGTTTGCGTTAATACGCGTACGCATACGCGTTCACACATTCACATTCACACGTACATACATACACATATATTTACATGTGAACACACACACACACACACACACAGATCAATCTACATATTATATATATATACACACATCTATACCCACACCCATCCACCCGCCTATCCACCCACGTGTGTGTGTGTGTGTGCGTGTGTATGTGTGAGTATATAATGTATTTCACTCCCGTGCAGAAAAATATAGCTGACAAAAAAATATCTTTGATAAAGGATTATTATTCTATTCATCCTGTTACTTCTTCGCAAAAAAAATGTTTTGCCGCCATATGGACACACAAAGGCTCGAAACAACTCTATATCTAAGGTTATGTACAAAATCATTTCAGCTAAAGGAAAAAAATATACTGTTCACTCATGCACAAAGATTGCAAGCAGAAATATATATCATTGGAAACTAAGTAGGAAACCAGCGTATTTAGTTAATTAATGGCCTGCTAATAACAACACTATATTTATTATCGTATATCTAGCGTTTTTCAGCCTTTGCTTACATTGCCACTACTAGTTACTTGATCCGCAGAGAAATATAAAAGAAAAATAACTCTGGGTTACGAGAAGCCTACAAATCGAGAAACCACGAAAGGAAGAACAGATGAAAACACGAATATTCGTTGCTTTACCAATTCTACTGTTCGCTATTTTGTTTACTCGTTCAGCACGAATCCATCACAAATATAGAGGCAAAATCGCCACACTGGCAGTTTTAGGCCGGGAATGAGTTACTGGGAGTTTGACCGCTCCCTACCAAAAATAGTTACACCATAGCCACTTCCTTGTAGATTTACCCCCCCCCCCCTGTCATGTGCATCTTTACCCACAGGGGAAATATTTACCCCAAACACAGAACCGGAGGGAGATTGACTTAAGGTATTCATTCTCAAATCTCTTCACTGAATATGCCTTTTGAAACACGTTGGAGTGGAGCGCTTGTGAAGCAAATTTTCATCATTTCGAAAAGAATTCAGAGAAGTTCATTTAATATATACAGATGAGTAAACAGGAATGCGCCAACCTTTAAAGAAATAGTCCTTTTATACATTTCTCGTCATG